>NW_028326927.1:0-29587 GCF_027475165.1 Benincasa hispida
TCAGATCATTTGTAGCACTTTACAACATTTGTAACACCTAAAAATCGGCCATACTTGTAGTGTCACCAGGATAAGGTACCCAACCTTATCCATCTACTTCAGGCCATTTAGGTTATCACTTAAATATGATCCACACGTATGTCTCTACATACATGTTTAAGTTACAAAGATAAGCTTAGATGTTAGTTTATTAGTTTATGGTTAATGCAACTAAAATATCATATATTTTATAGACAATGAATAAAATATCATATATTTTATTAAATATATAATGAGTTTGTTCATCAATATTTACAAACTATAGGACCCTACGAGATTTAGGGCATTAACCCCAACAAGGAAGTGATTCATGGAGAAGTTCATGAGTAGGGGGAGCAATCTATTCCTCAACTGGAGGATACTCAGGCTTGAAAGCCCATCAAAGTGCTTAAACCTTCAACAAGGTATCCAAGCTCAGAGTTCATTCTAGTTAGTGAAGATGAAGAGTTAGAGAACTATCAAGAAGTATTATCTCATGATGAAAAATGCCAGTGGCTCGATCCAATGAAGGGGGAGATAAATTCCTTGAAAAAGAATGGAACCTATGAGTAATGAAGCCTCCAAAGGGCAAGAAAGTATTGAAAAATAGATGGGTTCTTAATTACAAGAAGGATAGTGAGGTACAAAGCCAGATTAGTGGTTAAGGGATTCAACCAGAAAAAAGGCATTGACTTTGATGAGATCTTCTCTCCAGTGGTCAAAATGAAATCTATCATAACAGTGTTGGGGTTAGCAACAAGTCTTGATCTTGAGATCAAGCATTTTGATGTAAAAACTGCCTTTTTACATGGTGACTTACATGAAGAGATATACATGGAGAAACTTGAAGGATTTGAAAAAAAGAGAAAGATAAACTTGTTTGCAAGTTGAAGAAGAGTCTTTATGGGCTTAGACAGGCACCAAAGCAGTGGTACAAGAAACTTGATTCATTTATGATAAGCAATGATTATAAACGAACTACAACTGATTCCTGTGTGTATTTTAGAAAGTTCTCTGTAGACAAATTCATCATTCTTCTTTTATATGTAGATGATATGTTGATAGTTGGACAAGATATAGATATGATTCAAAATTTGAAGAAAAACTTGTCCAAGTCATTTGACATGAAAGATTTGGGTTCTACAAAGCAAATCTTAGGTATGAAGATTGCTCCGATAGGAAAGCTGGGAAATTGTGGTTATACCAGGAGAAGTATATTGAACGAGTGCTGGAAAGATTCAATATGAAGCATGCTAAGCCTGTTAGTACACCGCTAGAAACTCACTTTAAGCTAAGTAAGAGAGGTTGCCCCGCAACAGAAAGAGAAAAAAGTTATGTCATCCATCCCTTACTCTTCTGCTGTTAGTTCTTTGATGTATGCTATGGTGTGTACTAGATCTGATATTATACATGTAGTCAGTCTCTATCCAACCCAGGTAAGACTCAGGGAAGCAGTGAAGTGGATCTTCAAATACTTACGGGGCACCTCCAAATAAAGTTTATGTTATGGAGGTGGCAAATCTATGCTTGAAGGTTATATTGATGCAGACCTGGTAGGTGATCTTGATAATAGAAAGTCTACCTCTAGTTATGTGTTTACATTTTGAAGGGGAGCCATCTCGTGGCAATCCAAGCTACAAAAATGCATAGCATATTCCATAACTGAGGTAGAGTATCTTAAAACAGTGGAAACAAGTAAGGAAATGTTATGGCTTAAAAGGTTCCTTCAAGAGTTGGGATTGAAGCAAGGTGGGTATGTTATATTTTGTGATAATCAGAGTGCTATGGATTTGAGCAAGAATCCAATGTATCATGTCGTACTAAACACATTGATACTAGATATCATTGGCTACGAGATGTAATTGAAAAGAAGAGATTGAATCTTAAGAAAATCCACACTGACAAGAACAATACAAATATGTTAACTAAGGTAGTTCCCAGAAGCAAGATTGAACTTTGTAGTAAGCTTGCCGGGATGAGGTTCAAGTGAGCATGGATGTGTTGAGTATTCCATGTGTTGGGCTAGAGGGGGAGATTGGGTGTCCAACCCACTTGTTGCACAAGAAAGATTTTATACTTATGTTTTATGAGCCCAATTGGGACTAATTTTTTGGGTTGCCCCATCTTGTAAGCCTTAGATTTTCTTTTATGTGATATGAGGATGACCTATGGGAAAAAAGAGTGAAAAAGAGACAGAAAATCGGAGAGAAAGACAATAGTTCGATTTTTCAGCGACGACTTCCACAAAGTTATCAGTTTCCGGAGTTTGAACTGTTGGATCGTGCTGTAATTTGTTCAGCCTATTTGGGATACATAGGGTCTTGTTTTGAACAGTTGGATCGTTGTTTGGAGCCCTTGTTTGTCCATAATCGCTTCCAAATAGAACCTGTAAAACTGAGTGATTTTCATTCTTTTTTATCTCTCAAGTGTTGATTTTTTATGTATGATAGTATTGATGGGCAGTGAATCTTTGTATGACTGATTTGGGTTCTTTTTCCCTCAATTTTATCATAATAAGAGAAGTTTACAAGGGTGGACTCCTCAAAATTCTCATGGTTTTTACTCTTCACATCAAAAGGGTTTTCCACGTGTAATTCATGTGTGCTCTTTGCTTTTAGTCTTCTAGAATTTTGTGATTTATTGCTGTCCATTGTTTGATTGATTGCTTGGTGATTATTTGGTGATTTATTTGTAGTATTTTAGAGAACAATTATTTTGTTGCTTGTTTTGGAAGAGATCCTAGTGAGTTGTTGTTATATTATTTGGGTTCTATAAAAAACTTTATATTTTATGTTGCTAAATGTTTATTTGCTTATCTCTACATATTTTCTCTCACTAAAACATAACACTTCATCTCTTTAAATTGTTCTAAAGAAACCCGAAACCTGAAATATCTATTAATAAATGTTTTGTTTTGTGTTATTTACCAACCAAAAAAACAATCAATTATCAAATATATATGGTTTTTATCAAAAAACAAAAAACCAATCGACCAAAAAAGCAAAAGGTAACATAAAGAACCATAAATTTAAAAATGGATATATATATATATATATCTCAAAAGGTTAGAGTTTTGTTATTGGTTATATATTTGTTTAAGGTATATAGTTTTTCTTGAGTTGTATTGGTGTTGTCTTAGATGATGTCATTGAAGTTGTTAAACAACATGTTGATTATGTAGAATATTTTCTTTCTCTATTTGAATTATTATGCATTTTCTTTTCCTATGGGCAGCTTTCCTTTTATGATATTTTGTCGATTTTGGTTGGAGATATTTTTCATCTTTCCACTATGCTATTTAAGTCCAAGAAGTATCCTTACTAGGGTTTTCGCATGCATTATCGTGTGAGATCATTCATTGAGTAGTGAAGACATCTTTCTACATGCTTTGTATTCGAAGAACAAAGAATTAATCTTCGCATGTGGCGGCCTTATTCTTCAGATGTACTTGTAGTGAAAGTTTCATTCTTGCAAAGCTTTATATGGTCTAAGGGGAAGTCTAAGGCAAAGTTGATTGAGAAATGATTCTCAACCTTAAGGGGATCCTAATGCATCATTCATAGAGAAAGAGTTCTCAAACTTAATGGAGCGTAAGTTCTTCAAGTGAAGGAGAGTTACAAGAAGAAGGAAAGATATCTCATAGTGAGAGGGAGTCTCATACACTTAGAGGAAGCGTAAGTATTCCTATCATTGATATTAACATAACTTAGGAGAGCCTAAGTTTGAATGAGAATGAGTCTTACATCTAGTCTAAGTTTGAGCAAGAATGAGTCTTACATCTAGGGGGAGCCTAGATAATTAAATAAGTTATGCTTTACGTGTGTGACTATAATCGTCGTTATTAACAGATAAGTACAACATTATAAATGCTTGACTTTTATATATTAGTGAATTATCTTTTTCAAACACACTGCTCCCCAGACGTAGGTGATTTATCATCGAACTGGGTTATCAAGCTTTGTGTGTTCATTTGTGATTTACAATTTCTTGCTTTGTTATTGTCTCTGAATTATTTGCTTGGGCACCTTGTGTGACATTTGTCTTGGCAGGACTTATCATCCTTAAAATTTGAAAAAAAAAAAAAAAAAAAAAGAAGAAGAAGAAAGAAAGAAGAATGAGAAGTAGAATAATTTAAAATGTGTTCATAACAAATAGGTATGTAAAAACTTAAACATGGTAGGTACATTTTTAAGATCTCCACATGAAGCAATAAACTATGCTGATTATTGATAGGTATCTAAAAGATGTCCCCAACATAAGCTATGCTCAACTTGTATAAAACAAACACCTATGACACAATAAATCAAATAAGGAGAAAAAAATAATGGAAAAGATTGTGTGATTATAAACAAATTAGAAATACCGAACAAAAAAAGGTGGGAGAAAAAGGGCTGGTCTCTTCCTTAGTCGTTAAGCTTTTGATCTTAGTGGGAACATGACAGAGAGAGATTTGTGTATGGGAAGTTGATGAAATCATGTATATATTATATATTATTCCTTAAAAAAGGTGCTCATCCATAATACCCGATATTCCCACTTGGTTTTTAATTTCTTGCTTTTCAAAATTAATAAACAAACTACTACTTTAAAGTTTCACTTAAGGGTAAAAATCCAATTGCTATCACCAAAGGTTTATTAATGTCAATCCTCAATTTTATGGAAATATGAATAGAAATATGGATAAAATGGTGATAGTGTTGTGAAATTGAGGAGCACAATGGAAACATGGTTATGGAAAAAATATAATATAATAATATAAAGTATAATTTAAAATAAAAAAATTAAAATCATGAAATAACTAAAATTATAAAATTGGATAATAGAAAATTTAGTGGAATTTGAAGTGGATTTCTTACTAATGGGGGTGTGATATTAAGATCCACCAAATGCCACTATTTATAGGTAAAGTGACAAGTAGGATGTGAACTTGCATGGACACCAAACATGAATCATTACAATGCATATGAACAACATGAAGGGTGATACATGGCTTTTGGGACTAAGCAATGAGCATCTATTTCTTATTATATTATTCATAGTACTCCGCCTTAGATGCCCATATATATATATATATATATATATAAAATATGCCTCTTTAAAATCTTACTAGGAAAAGCCCAATGAGAAAAAACGCTAGTGAAGGAAAAAGAGTACATATAACATAAAATATATACTCCTAAAAGAATACAATATATTTACTCTCCCTCATGAAAACATCACTTAAGATCTTTGAGTCGCCATATTCCAATGTTGTGCACCAATTTTTCAAAAGTTGCAGTTGGCAATGCCTTTGTAAAAAAGTCTGCCAGATTATCCTTCGACCAAATTTGTTGTACAATGATGTTACCATTTTCTTTAAGATCATGAGTGTAGAAAAGCTTCAGTGAAATATGTTTTGTTCTATCTCCTTTAATACATCCTCATTTGATTTGGGCTATGCAAGTTGTGTTATTTTTGTATAATATTGTTGGAATATTTTTATTAGAAGACAAGCCACACGTTTCAGGAATGTGCTGGGTTATTGACCTTAGCCATATACATTCTCGACTAGCCCCATGAATTGCAAGAATTTCAGCATGATTTGAGGAAGTGCCCGTTATAGTCTGTTTTACCGATCACTATGATATAACAGTTCCTCTACTGTGAACAGATAACTTGTTTGAGATCTAGCTTTATGTGAATAAGATGAATATCCAAAATCTACATAACCAACTAAATCAAAATTTGATTTATTTGAATAAAACAAACCCACATCGATTGTTCCTTAGAGATAGCTGAGTATATACTTAATTCCGTTCCAATGTTTTTTTGTTGGAAAAGAACTATATCTTGTTAATAAATTTACTGAAAATGCAATATCTAGTCTTATATTATTAGAAGATACATAAGTTCACTAATTTCACTAAGATATGGTACTTCAGGACCAAGAAGTTCTTCATTATCCTTTCGAAGTCGAAATATATTTTTCTTTATATCCAATGAATGGACTTCTATTGGAATATTTAATGGATGTGCTCTGTCCATATAAAATCTTTTCAAAATATTTTCTGTATAAGTTGACTGATGAATAAATATTTCATCTGCTAAATGCTCAATTTTTAAACCAAGGCAAAATGTTATTTTTACGAGATTTTTCATCTCAAATTCTTTCTTGAGATATTCTATTGCCTTTGAAAGTTCTTAGGAGTTCCAATTATATTCAAGTCATCAACATCAACAATAACAAATCCTGATTGTGATTTCTTTATAAAAACACACGGACATATTGGATTATTTTGATATCCTTCTTTTAATAAATATCCACTCAGGCGATTGTACCACATCTGTCTTGATTGAAACCATATAGTAATCTCTATAATTTTATTGAATACCATTCTCGGGAATTTGATATATATGTTTCAAATAAAATCATTCTAGGATTCTCATATAAATATCATTATCAAGAGATCCATATAAATATGTTGTGACTACATCCATAAGATGCATATCTAGACTTTTATACACAGTTAAGCCAATTAAATATCTTAATGTAATTGCATCCACCATCGGAGAACATGTCTCCTTAAAACCAATACCATGTCTTTATGAAAAACTTTGTGCAACTAGTCTTACTTTATATCTTGTGACCTCATTATTTTCATTTCTTTTCCTCACAAATACCCATTTGTATCCCACCGGTTTAACACCTTCTGGTGTTCGGACTACTATCTCGATTGCTTCTTTCCACTAAAGTTAACCTTTTTTATGTTGACATTTTTCAATAGATTTTGGTTCAAGATCCTCATTTTCAGATATAATATCAAGAGCAACATTATACACAATAACGTTGTCAATAATTACATTAGTTCCATTCCATCTTTTCTTGACATGAACATAGTTTATTAAAATCTCATTATTGTCTTTAGATATTTCACCTTCCTCATAGTCAAGTCAAGGATTTCTTTATGGGTATTTATATCCTCAGTCAAGTCTTCTTGACTATTAATGATTTTTCTTTTTTGAGGATTTTTATCTTTGGAACTTACTAGTCTACCATGCTTCTGGTGTATTCCAGACTCATTAATGACAACTTGCTGTGTTGAGATACCAATTTTCGATGAAACATTTGTAGCTGGTATATGTGATTTAGTTACTTTCTTTGCATCTATAAATGCATCTGGTAGTTGATTTGCTATATTTTGCAAATGAATTATTTTCTGAACTTCAAGTTCACATTGATCTGTACCGGGATCTAAATGAGATAATAATGATGCATTCCATATAATTTCTTTTCCAACTTCCTAATTCCTCCTCTTATTGTTGGAAAATTTGTCTCATTAAAATAACAATCAACAAATCGTGTAGTAAATACATCACCCATCAGGGGTTCAGATATTTGATAATTGATGGGGAATCATATCCAATATATATTTCTAACCTCTTTTGAGGACCCATCTTAGTGCGTCGTGATGGAGCAATTGAAACATATAATATAGACCCAAAAATTCTTAGATGAAAAATATTTGGCTCATGACCCTAAGCTAATTGTAATGACGAGTATTTATGATAAGCTATTGGCCTAATGCGAACAAGTGACGCTGCATGCAAAATAGCATGTCCCCATACAGATGAAGGAAACTTAGTTCTCATAAGTAATGGTCTTGCAATTAATTGTAAATGTTTTATAAATGATTCTACTAAACCATTTTGTGTATGAACATGAGCTACAGGATGTTCAACATTTATCCAAATTGACATACAATAATTATCAAAAGCTTGGGATGTAAATTCACCAGCATTATCAAGATGAATGGTCTTAATTGTATAATCAGGAAATTGTGCTTTTAATTTAATTATTTGAGCAAGTCATCTTGAAAATACATGACTTCGACTTGATAATAAGCACACGTGTGACCATCTACTGGATGCATTTATTAATACCATAAAATATCTAAATAGTCAACTTGGTTGGTTAATAGCTCCACATTTATCACCATGAATTCATTCTACAATTTTTCTTTAGAGCAAGCATTACATGATAATTCATTAGATTGAAGAATCTCTTGCTCCTTCAATGGGTGTCCATTTGAATTCTCAATAATTCTCCTCATTATTATAGACCCTGGATGACCCAATCGATCATGCCAAATTGTAAATATGTCTAGGATTTATGAACTTCAGGTTCATTGTTGTATATGTTTCAATTACTCGTATATGAGTATAATATCATCCAGAAGATAAAGCAGACAACTCTTCCAATATACGTTTTTCATTTGAGATAGTGGATATGATATATAGATATTCCACATTATTCTTACTATCAGTATCAATATGATAACCATTGCAACGTACATCTTTAAAATTTAGAAGATTTCTCGTTGATTGACTAGAGAACAATACATTGTCAATTATAAATTTTGTTCCTCTAGCCAAAATAATATTTACTTTTCCAAAATCTTCGATCAAGTTTGTAGAACCTGATATTGTATTTACTTTTGTTTTCAACATTGTCAATTTGGAAAAGTATTTTTTGTTTCTAAGTATTGTGTGTGTAGTTGTGTTGTCTGCCAGACATAGATCTTCTTTACTCATTTTTGAAATATCCAACATATGAAGATGATCCATGTTTCTTCATTAAAAAAAAAATAATAATTACAATAAGAAAAATAACTAAAAAAAATGAAGATAGATAAAAAAAAAAAAAAAACAATATTAAGTGTAGATTTTCTCAAAATCAAAAGAAACTTGATGTTCCATCAACTACGCCAATCTTCTCTTCAGGAGATTCAAAGAAGTCTACCACATCCAAATTTATCATATGCGATGGGTCAAATATATCATTATCCTGGTATACAAAATTTGCTTCCACATTTTTCTCTTTTTCCTTCAGGGAGGTTTTACGTGACCAATGCCCAGTCATTTTGCATCAGAAGCATTTATTTTCAACACTCTTTGAACTTTTATCTTGTAGAGTTTTTCCTTTGTGATCATCATTTTGTATGGTTTTTTTGAAAATTTAATTTATTAGAACGACCAACACGAAAATAATAATTATTTCGTCCTCTGCCACGGTTATGACATCGACCTCGACTGCGACCATGACCTCAATCATGATTATTATTAAAATTCACAACATTCACTTCAGGGAATGGTGCCATTTCGGTTGGTCGAGATTCATGATTTTTCATCAATAACTCGTTATTTTGTTCGGCCACGAGAAGACATGAAATTAATTCAAAATACTGTTTAAAACCTTTCTCTCGATATTGCTGCTGCAGAATCATATCTTAGACATGAAATGTAGAAAATGTCTTCTCTAACACATTAGCATCGCATAATAACAATTTTAAACTGATTTTAAATAATGCGGAATTGTAATCATTTACTGATTTAAAATCTTGTAGCCTCAAATGCATCCACTCATTATGGGCTTTAGGAGGAATAACTGTCTTTTGATGATCATACATTTCTTTAAAAAAATTTCACAAGGTATGGGGATCTTTTATTATAAGATATTCTATTTTTAATCCCTCATAGAGATGATGATGAAAGAAAATCATAGCTTTTTCTTTGTCCTGACTAGATGTCGTATTTTCTTCTTTAATAGTTTCCCCAAGATTTATAGCATCCAGGTGGATTTCGATATCAAATACCCATGAAAAATAATTATTGATGTTAATATCAAGGGCGGAAAATTCTAATTTTGTGAGATTTTTCATGGCAAAACTATCATAAAATATTGTACTTATGTTAGAAATTTAATAGATATTGAATCTGTAAAATAACATTAAATTTATTAATTATAATGAAGAGGAAAAAATCGACATACCTTTAGGACCTACCTTTAGCAGAGAAAACGACAGGAGCTCGTGTTGATAACGTGTTGTGAATTTGAGGAACACAACGGGAATACAGATATAGAGAAAATATAATACAATAATAATAAAAAAATATATAATTAAAAAAAAACTAAAATCCTGAAATAACTAAAATTATAAAATTGGATAATAGAAAATTCAGTGAAATTTGAAGTGGATTTTTTACCAATACCCGTGTGATATTAAAATTCACCAAATGCCACTATTTATAGGCAAAGTGACAAGTAGATTGTAGACTTATATCGACACCAAACATGAATAATTACAAGGCACGTGGACAACATGAATGGTGACACATGACTTTTGAGACATTAAGCAATGAGCAATAGATAGATATTTTTAGAAAAATTGAAATGATAAAAATTATAAAAATTATTTAAATTTAAAATTAATTATTTCATCTGTTTAAATAAGTTTAAATTTATTATTATTATTAATAATAATATTAAGTCAACATTAGTAGTATTTTATTGAAAAAATTATCTTTTAATCCAAAATTTTCATCCACGGATACATTTAATCTCTAAAGTTTCAAAATGTACCCTATTTAGCCCTAGAATAGATTCAAAAGGATCTTGAACAACTCAACTTCCTTTCATTTTATTTTCACTTTTTTTTCTCTAGTTCTTCACTCCCCTCTTTCTTTTCTTTCAATTTTTTGTCTTTACTCTTTTCTTCTCTCTTTTCTCTAACTTTAGTTTATTAGCAAATACATCTTTAAAACACGAAGATACAAGAATTATTTTCCACAAGCTCAAATTTAGTTTCTATGTTTTATTAAACAACCACCCATTTATATGGCTGTAGTCGGACTTAAAAGATAAAAGTAAAATGATTAAATTATCTTCCCTAAAGTCCATCAAAGATTTATCTCCAAATTAATAAGAATAATGTCCAAAATAATAAACAAGTAATTGAACTTCCCACTACTACTACAAGAATAATAGTAGTAATAAGTAGAGAAGTAGTAGAGAAACAAAAAAACAATAAAACTCTAAATATAAGAATTAATGAGGAAAAACTCTAAACCCGGAAAAAATCTATAGATCGAAATTTTAACATGTGAAACTTTATTATAATGATACAAAAATTTCTCTCTAACCTAATTACAAAGAAAACACTCTTTTAAAGTATTTGTACCACTTACACCCTTTTGTCCCTCTCAAACTAGAGGATATAAAAGGAGAATTTAACTAGAGTTAACACACTCAAGCTTAAAGTATTTCTAAGTGGGACAATTTGAAGCCCAAAGATATAAGTTCCTTTTACATATAGTCTTTGGAACCTACCACTTTCTTGAACTTTTTCATTGTGGGATAAGTGCACTTCTAATATTTTTGTCAAAACTCAACAAATTAAATTCCATCTTGACAAGATATTTGAAGAATCTACAATTCTATTGCAATCACTATCTTCATCGACAATCATTAGTCTCAACATAGAGAATTATAACTCACTCCGCCATAACGAATAGACCACTTGGAATACCACTTTCCAAAATTTTTCTTTTTCATCACATGTTGATAAAACCTTGCTAAAATTTGTTGTGCAACTTCTACTTACTTGACTCACCCGAAAATTCTCCAGCCATCCATAACTTCCTTCTTACACTTTGCATAACTGTCAAGCCAATGTATGTGTGCAACGTCAACATCTAATCCAGAGCTCGTTGTTGAATTTGTTTTGCCTTTTTCATGTGCCTAGATTGTGTGCATTCCCAACAACTTATCTTTACCTGAAGATTTTTTTCTTTGAACCTATCATACTCATACTCCATTAAACCGTCATCACTGTTTAACTCACGCTTGTGTAACTCATATTGTATTATCACATCCTTGACGTACAATTTTCATAAAGTTGATCATTCCATCAAATTTCTCCACATCAAACTTTACTAAGCTCATAATACTGGATGCATTTGCTTCACTCCTAAAAAAGTAGTAAATATTGAATAACCTAAACTATTCATAATACTGCAGGCGATTTCAAGAATTCGTTTCTGATGTGGAAGTTCAAACAATGTTGCAACCATAGAGCATACTAAAAACTTCAAAAAACTATGAACCTAAAGTTCTGATACTATTTGCGAGGGAAAATCTCTCACTACTTCTGTAGGAATAAGTAGATAAGATAATAGATAAATTAAGATAAAGCAATAAAACTTAAAATACAAAAATTAACGTGAAAAAACTCCAAACCCAAAGAAAAATCCAGAGACTAGAAAAATTTCACTATATGAAAATTTATTACAATCACATATAAATTTGATGAAGAGAATTAGAAGTAATTAGTATATTTTAGTTAGTAGTTGTTAATATAGATTAACTAATGTTTAATTAGAATTTATTAGATGTGCAAGGCTATAAATAATAAATTTAGGGTTGTAGTAGTAAGCTTTTTTATTATCATTTGAAAATTAAATATAAAACTTGTGTTCTTTTGAGAATGCTCTGTCCTTTTTAAGGGATGAATTTTCCTTGTTTAGCCATGGGATTTAGTCTAAATATCTTTTCTTCCGCATCAAAATCTATGTCTAGCCCCAATTACAAAGAAAACATTCTCTCAAAACATTTGTAGCAATCTCATCTTTTTTCTTCTCTCGAATTGGAGAATACAAAAAAGAAATTTTACTAGAGTTAGCACACTCAAACTTAAAGTGTTTCTAACTGATACAATTTGAAACCAGAGACGTAGACTCCTTTTATAGTGCTTCAAACTCACCATACTTAAACTTTTCCAATGTGGGCCAATTTGCTTTTAATATTTTGCCACAGTTTAGCATGATTAATAGTGATGATGTTCATGCATATTGCCTTTAAAATGAAATATATAGAGAGAAAAGATTTGTCTCATTACTAATAGTTTCAATTATTATGGGTGTCATTTGATTGTCAAGAGACGTTTTTTTTGTTTAAAAAACAACATTAACTAGCTCTTTTTGGAGTTATGTTAGATGATTGTAAGAGTTGATTATCTCTCAATTGTATGATGAATATGAAGTTGAAATTTGTAAGGTTTATTAACTTTTGATCTAGTAACACACAAAGCTTCAAATATTTAAATTCATTTGTGATCTCCATAAAGTATTTGCGTTAGATGTATTTTTATAAGTTCCATGCAATAATTATCACATATAGAATCTTGAAGTAAATAAGATTGATAATTATGAATTATAGGTTTAGTGGAAGTAAATTTATTTTCTGAATAATATCTATGGCCTATCAAGGCTAGTGTACAAGTTGAAAACTTACATAAACATCTTTTTTATATAGTGAAATAGTATTGTGAGATCAATCTCACCCCTAATGTGGCATTGTCAGGTTTTCAAGGAGATTTGGCCTCGTTTTATTTCTATTAATATTAGTGTTCTTTGTGATGGCAAGATTTTATGGAGTTATCAAGACTATTGACATTGGCTATTTGATCGTATCTTCTCCGTAGAATGGGATGAAATTGTGATAATTGTCTGGCATATTTGAGAAGCGATGAATAATTCTCTAGCAGGTGAATGGTCCATTTGTGAGTCACAATTAGCCGACATATACGGGAGAGGAGCAGTGATTTGGTCGGGTCTGATGAGAAAGATACGATGGTGATGCGTCATCCATCTACATTCACTACTCTTACCGATTGGCAACCACATGAGGAAACGTTTTGGATGTTGAACCCCTGATGCTGCTTGGAGCCCTGCTTCTAAGGCAGAAGGCTTAATGTGGGTGCTTCAGGACCACCTAGGTCGTATCCGTCTTGCAGGTCAAAATTCATACGTAGATGCAGTGAGGTTAAGACACTTGAAGCAATGGCGATTTGTCTTGGTATGGAGATTTTGGGTATATACCCTAGTTTATTGTATTCATATGTTTGTTGTACTCATATGTTTCTCACTTAAATTCAACATTGTGATACTCCACTAGGAGTTTTAGTCCAAGTGGGAGTTTATTGAATTTTATGTTCTAAAATTCATAGTTTGTAAATTAATAAACATATTCTGTTTTGTTTTTCGATAAAGTTGTTATTGAAATTGTAATCTTGAATCCAATAAACTAAGGTCCTGAGGCTATTTAATGTAGTTTGAACTTTATGTAGTGACATAAAATGTGGATCAAGTTCAAATATATAGCAAAAATAGTCTATAGTATATGAATAAGGTTGGGCGCCTTATTCTGGGGACACTATGGATGTGGCCCACTTTGTAGTTAGTACAAACGATGTGATCCTAAATCGTTCATATAGAGATATGTGAGTGGGGGCATCCTATGCAATGATTTTGCATAAGACTGAACCATGAAATAGTCACTTTTTACGTTCTAAATGCCGCTTTATGTATAAAACTGACTATTTTGTTAATTGATGACCTAGGTAACTTAATCTTAATCTTGAGCTAACTATGAACTCCTGTTCACTCAGAATTATCTTTAGATCTGCATAGGTGAGGGCAGCTCATCATCGCTGGCCTAATAAGCCTCCCATTTCAGGGATAAGATCGGGTGGATAGTTAGAAACATAGGGTGCAAGACGGAATTCACTCTTACCTGTTATAGGAATAGTAGATAGATTGTTCCATTTAGTACTGAATCTAAGTCTTGAACAAGGGGCCCCACCCTCTCCTTGGCCCAAGAGGGATTCAGTTTATAGGTTAGACCTTAAACCAATTGTTCATTGGAGGATCAGTGGAACTTAAGGAATAAGATGTAGTCTCGGGGGTAAAACGGTTTTTATGACCCAGCCGAGATTACGAACAACCTGTGAAGGATTAGCTTACTAATCATGGTTATATCAAATGGACACAAATATATCTACAGTGAGGGGAGTGCAACTACGGGATTTTAGTGGAATGACCCTTTAGTTAACAAATGTTGATTAATTAGGTTAAAGAGTTTTACCGATTAATCTTGGATTGTTGGAGCCCATGATCTGTAGGTCCATTAGGTTCCCCTTACTAACTCATATGGAATAAACTTAGAACAGTATGATAGAATAATTCGAATTGTTTGAATTAGGTAAAGAGAGAGAAACCGACAAGTATATGTGATATAGTGGTCGGATTTTCAGTTTAGAGATACAACTTTAATATTTAAATGTGATTTAAATATCAAGAATATGAATACGTTCATATTTGGAAGCTCGGAAATAATGGAAATGGTCAAAGATGTAAAAAGTCAAAGAGTTGACTTTTGACTTTGAAAAGTCAAACTTTGACCGATCTTATATTCAAATGTAATTTGAATTTCGAGAAAATGAATGTGGATTCATGCTAGGGAGGTCAAAATTAGTCAACATGGAAAAAATCATAAAAAGTCAAAATGTTGACTTTTTGGTCAAAGTTTGACTTTGACCAAATGACTATTTTACCCTTTGACTAAAGTTATTGGGGAAATCCAAACTTTTGTTAGATAATTCCACTAACAAAATAGTGGGCTAGGTGTTGGCTTATAGTAGAGACATTAAGCCCACTTAGATAGTGGATTCTAGGTGTTGGGTTTTTATGGATTTGTTTCATGTAATTATTGCATGGCTTTTTTCTATAAATTGGGCTTTCAATTTTGGATTAAAGACTTTTGCCATTTTTTGCAAAAATTATTTTTCATAAATGAGCTGAAAAATTAAAAACCCAAAACCCAAAATTTATTCTTATTTTCCATCTCTTTTCTCTCTCTCGGTTTTCTTCATCCATCGGGTCCCACAACCCGGTTCTAAGTCCAGAGGATAGTAGGTCAACTCTAGTGGTGGTCCGAAAGAGTTCGGGTCGAGATTCAGCGAGGAAAAGCGGTTTTCAGGAGCTTCAAAGGTAAGTTATTTACTGTTTTTTTATTCCATTTGCATGCTAGTTTCCTTTTAATTGAAAGCAATTAGAGTGTAATTAGGTCCTAATTCCACTGCGTATGTCTCGTGTTCCATCATGTTCGTGCAGCCTCGTGCACCCATGCCTCCGTTGACCGTGCCAGCGTTCATTGGCAAGGAGAGGGTGTGGCCCCTTGTTCAAGACCTAGATTCAGTACTAAAGGGAACAACCTATCTACTATCCCTATAATGGGTAGGAGTGAATTCCGTCTTGTACCCTATGTTTCCAGCTATCTATCCAATCTTACCCCTGAAATGGGAGGCTTATTGGGCCAGCGATGATGAGCTGCCCTCACCTATGTAGATTTAAGGATAATTCTGAATGAACAGGAGTTCATAGTTAACTCAAGATTAAGATTAAGTTACCTAGGTCATCAATTAACGAAATAGTCAGTTTTATACATAAAACGGCATTTAGAACGTAAAAAGTGACTATTTCATGGTTCAGTCTTATGCAAACTCATTGCATAGGATGCCCCCACTCACATATCTCTATATGAACGATTCAGGATCACATTGTTTGTACTAACTACAAAGTGGGCCGCATCCATAGTGTCCCTAGAATAAGGCGCCCAATCTTATTCATATACTATAGATCATTTTGGCTATATGTTTAAACTTGATCCACATTTTATGTCACTACATAAAGTTCAAACTACATTAAATAGCCTCAGGACCTTAGTTTATTGGATCCAAGATTACAATTTCAATAACAACTTTATCGAAAAATAAAACAGAATATGTTTATTAATTTACAAACTACGAGTTTTAGGACATAAAATCCAATAAACTCTCACTTGGACTAAAACTCCTAATGGAATATCACAATGTTGAATTTAAGTGAGAAACATATGAGTACAATAAACATATGAATACAATAAACTAGGGCATATACCCAAAAGTTCTCCCACTTGTCCTAGTTTACAAACTTCGTAGACCTAGACTCTGTAGGTGACCTTCAAACACTTTAGCCGTGTGGGCCTTTGTAAAAGAATCAGCAATATTTTGCTCAAAAGATATCTGGGTTACTACAACGTCTCCACGATGTACAATCTCCCAGATCAGATGATATTTGTGCTCAATATGCTTGCCACGCTTGTAGCTTCTTGGTTCTCTTGAATTTGCAACTGCACCACTATTATCATAATATAGGGTGATAGGCAGATGCATATTTGGAACGACTTCCAAATCTGTCAAGAATTTCCTCAACCATACTGCTTCCTTTGCTGCTTCACAAACAACTACGTATTCAGCTTCCATTGTGGAGTCCAAAATACAGTTTTGCTTCACATTTCTCCACACTACTACTCCTCCATTCAGAATGAACACTGATCCCGATGTACATTTTCTTGCATCTTTATCGGTTTGAAAATCAGAGTCAGTGTATCTAGTAAGGATCAAATCCTTAGTACTATATACGAGCATGTAGTTCCTCGTTCTCCTAAGATACTTGAGGATATTTATAACGGCAGTCCAATGATCATATCCAGGATTGGACTGATACCTACTGACTATCCCTACTGTGTAGCATATGTCAGGTCTAATACATAATATTGCATACATCAGGCTCCCTACTATGGAAGCATAGGGAATGCGTCTCATATCCTCAATCTCTTGAGGTGTCTTAAGACATTGATCCTTTGACAAATGAATTCCATGTTTGTAAGGTAACAGACATCTTTTGGAATTCTGCATCTTATACCTAGACAACATTTTGTCTATATAATTTACTTGAGACATGGCTAGTGTTCTGTTCTTGTGGTTCCGAATAATCTGAATCTCGAGAACGTACTGTTCATTTCCTAAATCTTTCATTTAGAACTGTGTTGCTAGCCATTTCTTGATGTCAGTTAGGTAACCTACTTCATTCCCAATGAGTAGAATATCGTCAACATATAAAACTAAGAACGCTATAGTAGAATTAACGATCTTCTTGTAAACACAAGGATCGTCAACATTCTGTTCAAAGCCATAAGATTTGATCGCAGTATCAAATCTTATATTCCAAGATCTAGAAGCTTGTTTCAACCCATAAATGGATTTTTGAAGCTTACAAACCTTTTGTTCTTGACCCTATGCAATAAACCCCTCTAGTTGAGCCATATAGATACTCTCCTCAAGATCACCATTTAGAAAGACTGTCTTCACATCCATCTACCTAATTTCACAGTCATAAAAGGTGGCAATGGATAAGAGTATTCTTATCGACTTTAACATGGAAACGGGAGAGAAAGTTTCTTCATAGTCCACTCCCTCTCTCTAGGTATAACCCTTTGCCACAAGTCGAGCATTAAAAGTCTGTACTTTACTGGCTTGGTCTCGTTTTCTTTTGTAGATCCACTTACAACCAATTGGTTTTACACCATCTAGTTGATCTACAAGTTTCCAGACAGAATTGAAGTACATAGACTTCATTTCGAGCTCCATGGCTTTGACCCACTAATCATAGTCCACATCTTTCATCGCCTATTTATAGGTCGATGGATCTTCTATGCCGTCATCAGGTATGACGATTTGTGTTTTTGTTAAACCCAAGTAACGGTCAGGCTAGTGTGACTGACCAGATGTACTAGTTTTATCTACTACTTTAGTAGATGAACTAGCTCTATCTGTAGCGTTTTTGGAAATTTCATTCAATACTAGTCTACTGCGAGGTTGATGACTTCTTATGTGGTCTTCCTCTAAGAATGTGGCATTTTTCGATACAAATACCTTATTCTCTTAAGGATCATAAAATAGACCACCTTTTGTTTCTTTTGGATAACCTACAAATAGGCATAGTTTTGAATGACGTTCCAATTTTTTAGGATTTTGCACCAACACGTGCGTCGAACGCCCTTTCCATAGCTCATAAGATCTTTATGAAACACTTTTAGAGGGAACGTTATTCAAAATATAGATAGCAGTCTCTAATGCATGTCCTAAAAAAGAATCGGGTAACTTAGCAAAGCTCATCATTTAAGCGAACCATGTCCAACAAGGTTCTGTTTCTTCTTTCAGATACACCGTTCTGTTGAGGCATATTAGGTGCAGAGAATTATGACTTGATTCCGTGTTCTATCATATAGTCCTGGAATCTTAAGTCCATGTACTCCCCACCTCAATCTGATCGTAGTGTCTTAATTGTATTATCTAACTGGTTCTCAACCTCAACCTTATATTCTTTGAACTTTTCAAAAGAATCAGACTTGTGATGCATTAGGTAAATATGACCATACCTTGAATAATCATCAATAAAACTGATGAAATATTCATACCCACCTTGAGCTTTGACATTCATCGGTCCACAAAGGTCCGAATGTACGAGCTCTAAGGGTATTGTGGCTCTGAGACCTTTTCCAGTAAAAGATCTCTTAGTCATTTTTCCCTCAAGACAAGACTCACATGGAGGTAAAGAATTGTCTTCTAACTGATTTAGGAGTCCATTCTTAACCAATCTCTCAATCCTATTGAGATTTATGTGACCAAGTCTTAAGTGCCATAGATAGGCATTAGAAGAAACTTGTTGTCTTTTATTCTGAGTTTCGGTTGTTCTAAACATCTCAATATTTAAGACAAATTTTGCTTTAGTTGGTCTTAACTTATATAAGTTGTTTTCAAGTATAGCAGAACAAATTTGAATACCTTTTCTGAAAATGGTAAAGGGCTTTTTCAGTTGGTGCGCAGGAGCGCACTTCTGTTTTCCCTTTACTAGACTAGTGGGGGGGCGAACATGGCGAGCTCCAGCTCCGCGCACCTGCTGAACTAAACTAGTAGATTCTCTTTCGCTTATCGGCCGGCCGGCTTTCATTGTTGCAACCTTCGCATTTCTTGCTGAGATCCCATCGATAGATATTCAATTCCTCTTAATAAGAGGTGCATACAAAACATCTTTAAGTATGATATATCTATCATCGAAAAACAACTTCAAGTCTCCCACTGCTTCGGCCAAGACAACCTCTCTTGTTCTAACCTTGAGGGTGATCTTGCCTTCTTCAAGCTTTTTCTAGGAACTAGTTTCCTGAAAAGAGAAGCAAATATGATTAGTGGCTCCTGAATCCAATATTCAGGTTAAGGTATCATCCTCCACTAAACATATCTCAGCAACTAATAAATCATAATAACCTTATGCTTCTTTCAAGGCAGGGGCCTGAGGACATTCCTCAGTTAAGACAAATCTCAGGTGATCTATTACTAGTGTTGAATTCATATTGTTTTTCCATGTTGAGTAGTTATCGTCGTTTAGTTTCTCAGAAGCTAAGAGTTGATCAAAAGAGCTAGTCATGCTGAAAAGAAAAACATATCCTTTTTAGTAAAAACATTAATCTTTTAAATCCAATCAAGTTTAGCAAAAAAAAACTAATAATGTACCCTTCATTATTATATTTTGCAACGATATTTCAATGGTTTAAAATAACCTCCCCCGAGGGGTGATCGACTATTTCTCCGTTGAACCAAGACTATCTTGACTAGATACTATCACCAGAATAACTCTTATTCCTATAGTAACTCAGTTATCGCTACTTTGGTCAAGAATTTACTAAAACTTAGTAATTCTTGTAAGTGTGACCCTCCATTTTCATACCTCAAAGATCGGAATCATTATGCTCCCGAAGTTGGAAAGACAAGAATGAAAACGGACCTAAGAGATCCTATCTATTTCTAGAGTTCGCGGAGTTCTGAATCCTATAATACAGCCCTTCGATTGGTAAGGTCGCTCCAGGGTAGACATGTAGGCGCATTATAGGAATCTCACGGTGCGACCTAATAGAAGAGACCGTAGGATGTGTTGACACACTTCTTTCTCCTACTTACTATGAACAACTTCCCCTATTCACCTTGGTATTGACTCATGCAAACACTCTCCGAATGGAGTCCGCTCCCAGGGCGGCCCAAAGCCAAGCATGAATCTCACGGTGTGAACTCTTAGGGACGCTAGAGCTAAAAGTACATTACTTCTCTCCAGCTGAAGTGTTCTAGACGGTTAGGGTATAAAATACTTAGCGATACATTTCGGCTAACTAAACATATCCTAAGTCTAGGTGATTCATCCGAGTATAACTTTTATACTGGATTTTTAACCTACGATGTCTAGGTGATAAACAAATTTTATTATCTCACACCGCTGACGCATGCTCATAAAACCGGTTTAACCTAACTTAGACGCTGACTCGATATCTAAGTAATAGGTGTTTCGTGAACCGTCAACTTAAAAACCTTCAACCTTAGTCATCTTATCTGACTTTTTGCCAAGATCTTGTCGGGTGAGTTTTCTTGTAACTTCGGTTTTACAAGATATTGACCTATTTTCTATGAAAATTGGGATTGCTTGATGGTTAACCCTAAATGAGCATGCATCTTATCTTTCTTATAGATTTTAGAAGTCTAGGTTATTTTATAACAATTATAAAATAAATTATAAAAATTATAACCCTAGAGCATTCATCTATAACATGCTTCCTTCAATCAAACATGCTTTAATATAACACTTATATTAAAATTAAGCATGCATAGTATATTTTTTATAACACTTATAAGATATAACAAATGCATGTCACATGCTTTTCCTATGGTGGGGTTTTAAAACTATATGGCATACTATATGCACACATAATCAAACAACATTATACATCACATGCTTAATAGGTAAACAACACTAAAGTGGACTGATTTTGGCATTAAAAACAAACAAATAACTAATTTATTATAAAAAACAGCAACCAGCTTCTCGGAACCGGCTTGAAGCACTTTGAACCATCTGAAACCGCTCAGAAACCACTCGAACCGGCCCAAACATACCAAAAATCGAGTTGAACCAGTCAAACCGGCTCAACTAGGTCAAACGGACCGGTCCAGATCATCTGAACCGACTGGTCAATGTGCGCTGGCGTAGTCAACGGATGCGCGGGGCGGGTTGACGGAGGCAGAACGGACGGGCGCACGGGGCGTAGGTCACACGAAGCGGAGCTGAAGAGCGCTAGTCAGATCCGGCGGTGGCAGGCATGCAAAGCAGGCACGCGTGCAAGAAACCAGGCGACGAACTGGGTCAGGTCGAGTCTGGGAGCCTTCTCTCGGGTCTGGGAGCTAATTCGAGTCTGTGACCAAAATTTCTTCAATTTTGTTACTATCCTCTCTCCTAGAATCAAGCAATTGCAGCCTAATTTCAACTCTAATGACTCCAAAAAATTTACAGACCCTTTTCACACATTAATGCTCATAAACATGTGAGCAATTACAAAATTTCCACAAGAAATTTAAAGAAAAACAATGCCAAAATCATAATAAATCCACTTTAGTCCATATTTCATTCAACCTTCGAATAGAAAGGAAAAAAACACCCACCAAAAGCAATTGAGCATAATTAAAGCATTCTCTGATACCACATGATAGAACACGAGACATACGCAGCAGAATAAGGATCTTATTACACTCTAATTGCTCTTAATTAAAAGGAAATTAGCATGAAAATGAAGGAAAAACCAGTAATAAAATTACTTTGAAGCTACTGAAATTATTATGATTATTTGTATATAGACCTGATCTCCCTTTCGGAACCTCTTACTATAAGTTGGACTACTATCTATGGACTCAGAATCCGGTTTGTGGGACCCGATAGATGAAGAAGAAAAACCGAAGAGAGAGAAAAAAGATGAAAAAAATAAGGAATGCATTTTGGGTTTTTATTTTTCAGCCATTTATGAAAACTAATTTTTGCAAAAAATGGCAAAAAATCTTTTAATCCAAAATTTGAAAGGCCCAATTAGAAAATAAGTCATGCACAATGGCATGAATCAAATCAGAAAAACTCAATACCTAAATTTCCAATTTATATATGTGGGCTTAACTTAATGTCTCCACTATAAGCAACATCTAGCCCACTATTTTGTTAGTGGAATTATCTAACAAAAGTTTCGATTTTCCCACTAACTTTAGTCAAAGGGCAAAATAGTCATTTGGTCAAAGTCAAACTTTGACCAAAAAAGTCAACCTTTTGACTTTTGACATTTTTTCCATGTTGACAAATTTTGACCTCCCGAGCATGTATCCGCATTCATTTTCTCGAAATTCAAACCACATTTGAGTATAAGGTCGGTCAAAATTTGACTTTTCAAAGTCAATTCCCAATGTATCTCTAAATTAAAAACCCGATCACTATATCACATATACTTGTCGGTTTCTCTCTCTTCACCTAATTCGAACAATTCGAATTATTCTATCATACTTTTCTAAGTTTATTCCATATGAGCTAGTTGGGGAACCTAATGGACCTATAGATCATGGGATCCAACAATCCGAGATTAGCTGGCTAAACTCTTTAGACGAAGTTAATCAACATTCGTTAACTAATGGGTCATTCTACTATAGTCCCGTACTTGCACTCCCCTCACTATAGATATATTTGTGTCCTTTTGATATAACCATGATTAGTAAGCTAATCCTTCACAGGTTGTTCATAATCTCGGCTGGGTCATAAAATTGTTTTACCCCCGAGACTACATCTTATTCCTTAAGTTCCACTGATCCTCTAATGAACAATTAGTTTAAGGTCTAACCTATAAACCGAATCCCTCTCGGGCCAAGGAGAGGGTGGAGCCCCTTGTTCAAGACCTGGATTCAGTACTAAAGGGAACAATCTATCTACTATCTACAACGGATAGGAGTGAATTCGGTCTTACAACTTATGTTCCCAACTATCCATCCGATTCTTACCCTGAAATGGTAGCATAAATTCTTTAAATCTATATTGAATAGATAAACCCTAGGATCATTCATGTCAAATTGTCAAGAATAACATACCGGATTCCATTGAAAAATTGATGATAGCTTTAAGATGATGATGGATGACTATGGTCTTCCTCAACCAAAACTCCGAATGCCTTAGTATGATCTCTCTCTAGATAGGATTCAAGAAAGACTGAGACCACAGCCCTAAGGTCTCTTTATAAAGTAGTTCAATTAGGGTTCTCATTAAACCAGACTTCTACCATTAAGTCCATACTCAATTAGGAATCTAGGGCCTTAATTAATTAGATCACATAATAGGGCCCAATCTAATAAAATAACCCAATGTGATAAATTATTAATCCACAGCCCATACTTTAATTAAACATATTATTATTTAAATATGTCTAACAATCTCCCACTTGGGCTATGTCTATGTACCCAATATAATTAAATCACATAAACCTTAAGCGTGCATAAACAGGTTATTTCAATAATATAATTCCCCTTTAATTCAATCTGGTCCATCTCCTGTATTAGCATGGAATCAAGGCATCTTTCGTCACTACCCTTGTAACTAAACCTTCCTTGATCACCAATTCTAATACATTCAATGACATATATCAAGTATGGATGGATAATATGGAAACTACATGCAAAGTGATATGGATCATGCCTGTTTCCAACTGGTCCAAATTCCTTAATGAGATCATTCTAAAAAAAACACTTTATGCGAAACTGCATGCATGATAAACAAGTTCAGATAATAAAACATAAACCATCAACTTTATTTAATATAGAAAATAAACAAAATAAGGTCAAAGAACATCCTCAATAACAAACTCCCACTAAACCGTGGAATCAGAAAAGTGAATAATGCCCATGTGAGCAACATGCTCATGAAAAACTTTAGGTGGTAAACCTTTAGTCAATGGATCTGCCACCTTAGAGTTTGTTCCTATGTGTTCTATCGAATTTTGACCATTATGAACTATTTCTTTAACAACCAGAAACTTCACGTCTACATGCTTTAACTTCGTATTGCTTTTGTTGTTATTAGAATACATCACAACCGACTTATTGTCACAAAATAATTTTAGTGGTCTTTCTATGTCAAACACTATCCGCAGCCCAGTGACAAAATTTCGCAACCATATTCCATGATTGGATGCCTCATAACATGCTATAAACTCCGCAACCATGGTAGAAGAAGCCATAAGTGTTTGTTTAACACTTTTCCAGGATACAGCTCCTCCAGTCAACATGAAGATATAGTCTGAAGTGGATCGTAAAGTCTCTTGACATCCAGCATAATCAGAATCAGAATACCCAATGATCTCAAAAACTTTCGATCTCCGATAAGTGAGCATATAATCTTTTGTTCTCTGTAAATACCTCATAACCTGTTTGGTTGCTTTCCAATGATCCATCCCCGGGTTACTCAAATATCTACCTAACACTCCAACTATGAACACAATATTTGGATGCGTACATACTTGAGCATACATTAGACTTCCAATGGCCGACGCATAGGGAACCTTCTTCATCTCCTTAGTCTCGAGTATGGTCTTGGGTCATTGACCTAAATGAAATTTATCACCTTTAGCGATCGGGGTATCTCCCGGCGCACAGTCTTTCATGTCAAATCTACTCAAGATCTTTTCAATGTAGTTCTTTTGTGACAATCTCAAAATATCTTGAGAACGATCTCGCAGTATTTCAATTCTTAATACAAAAGAAGCATCACCAAGATCTTTCATCTCAAAATTTCTTTTGAGAAATCTCTTAGTATCATGCAATAAACCTACATCATTACTAGCTATGAGTATGTCATCAACATATAACACCAGAAAGATTGATTTACTCCTACTGAACTTGTGATATACACAATCTTCCACAATGTTCACCTCAAAACCAAATGAAGTTATCACTTCATGGAATTTGTGATACCATTGAAGAGAGGCTTGCTTGAGACCGTAGATGGATTTCTTTAATTTACACACCATAGACTTTGAATTGTCAGACACAAAGTTTTCTAGTTGCACCATATAAATCGTCTCATTAATGTTCCTATTGAGAAACGCAGTTTTTACATCCATCTGGTGTAGCTCTAAATCAAAGTGAGCTACCAATGCCATGATTACCCTAAAAGAGTTTTTCGATGAAATCGGAGAGAAAGTCTCTTTGTAATCAATGCCTTCCTTTTGAGTAAAATCTTTGCAACAAGACGAACCTTATATCTTTCGATATTTCCATGTGAATCCCTTTTGGTTTTAAATATCCATTTACAACCTATGGGTTTCACTCCTGATGGCAGTTCGACAAGTCCCCAAACTTCATTGTCTTTCATGGATTTTATTTCCTCTTCCATAACACTTATCTACTTTTGAGAGTTAGAACTTTATAAAACTTGTTGGAAGTTGATTGGATCATCTTCCATTATGCCCACATCATCCTGATGTTCTTGAAGAAACACAATATAATCATCTGGAATTGCACTTCTTCTCTCTCTAGTAGATCTTCTTAGTGGCGTTGGAAAAGAAACTTCAGGTTGTTGAGTTTGAACTTCAGGTTTAACAACGGGGACTTTAATGTTGTCTTGTTCTATAATTGGTTCAATAATGAAGTCAAGAATTGGAGCCTGAACATCATTTATAATCACATGAGGAAAAAAATCAATTCCTCTTCAAAGACAACTTTCCTTATGTTATCTTCCCCCTCAAACTCAACATTCTTAAGAAATCTAGCATTTCCTATCTCAAACAATGATCTAGAAGTGGGATCATAAAACTTGACACCCCAAGAGTACTCAGAATACCCAACAAAATAGCAGCTAATAGTTCTTGAGTCCAATTTTCTTTCATTAGGCCTATAAGGCCTAGCCTCAGCTGGACAACCCCATATTTGAAAATGCCTAATACTAGGCTTCTTTCCTGTTCACAACTCATAAGAGGTTTTGGCTATTGCTTTACTAGGTACCCTATTAAGGATATATGTTGCAGTCTTTAGTACCTCGCCCCAAAGGGATTCTGGTAGAGAATAATGACTAATCATACTTCTTACCATATCCTTTAGTGTTCTATTTTTCCTTTCCGCTACACCGTTCATGTTGGATTTGCCCGACATAGTGTATTACAGGATGATTCCACATTCCTTTAGGTATTTGGCAAAGGGCCCTGGACGTTATTCACCTGATCCATCATATCTACCGTAATATTCACCACTACGATCAGATTTAACAGCCTTAATTTTCTTTTCAAGTTGAAGCTCAACTTCAGCTTTGAAAGACTTGAAAACGTCCAAGGATTGAGACTTCTCATGAATTAAATATAGATACCTATATCTTGAATAGTCGTCTATGAACGTAATAAAATATTGTTGTCCATTCCAAGAGGTCGTAGGGAATGGACCACAAATGTCTGTATGTATTAGTTCTAAGACGTCTGAGCATATGTTGGCACCTAATTTTCTTATGTTTGTCTGTTTTCCCTTAATACATTCCACACAAACGTTGAAGTTACTTAAATCAAGGGAATCAAGAATTCCATCTGACACAAGTCTCTAAATTCTCTATTTAGAGATGTGACCTAAACGCTTGTGCTATTACATAGCAGAATTCTCATTTAATTTACGCTTTGTACCACATGAATTAGATAACAAGATCTTGTTAAATGAAGCAAAAGAATCAAGCATATATAGATTATCAATTAAAGAACTGGTACCAATAAACTTAGAATCTTGAAAAAGACTAATTTTATTATTTTCAAAAGAACAAGAAAAACCAAATTTGTCCAAACTGAAAATAGAAACTAAATTCCGTCTAAATGACTGTACAACAAAAGTCTCATTCAGATCCAAATAACAACCAATTTTTAAAAGTAATCTAAAATTTCTAATAGCTTCAACTGGATTTGCTTTGCCATCGCCGACATAGATGAATCTTTCAGCATCACTTGGTAGTCGGCTCCACAAGCAACCCTGCATTGATATACTGATGTGAGTAGTAGAACCAGAATCTACCCAGCAAGTATCTGTAGGTACAGAAACTAAATTAACTTCAGAACAAACCAAAGTAAGAAGTTTACCCTTCTTTACACGCCATTTGGCATACTTGGGACAATTTTTCTTGAAGTGACCTTTCTTTTTGCAGAAAAAACAAGGATTTTCAGTAGCTTGTTTCTTGTTTTTATTTTGCTGAGATGTCCCTTCTGCAGCATCCACAATTCTCCTTTTCTTCTTATCACAAGAGCCTATTGCCAAATTAGCACTTTCTGTCCTTTCTCTCTTAATCCTATCTTCTTCTTGCACACATTGTGAGATAAGCTCATTAATACTCCATTTATCCTTCTGAGTATTATAGCTTA
This sequence comes from Benincasa hispida, assembly GCF_027475165.1. Classification (NCBI taxonomy): domain Eukaryota; kingdom Viridiplantae; phylum Streptophyta; class Magnoliopsida; order Cucurbitales; family Cucurbitaceae; genus Benincasa; species Benincasa hispida. The sequence goes on from NW_028326927.1 coordinate 27,782, forward strand.
TCTTAAACTGAGTGAATTGTGCAGGAAGAGGGATAAGTACCAGATGCACAAGTAAATTTTCATTTATCTCGATATCAAGTGCCTTTAATACCTTATGTTTCCATTGCCCTTATACCTCATAGAAGTTAAAGAACTTTGGCATTTTTAGCAAAATATTTCTCATTTTTAGCAAAATATTTCTCAATTTGAGCAAAGAACTTATTGGCATTTTCACTTTCCGTGATAGAGCCCCGAAAAGACTTTGGAATGGAGTGCCTAATGATCATCAGACACATGCGATTTGACCATTCTCACTTCTCTATATTAGCCGTATTTGGTTGTTCCTCAGTAGAAATAGGTTTATCGGTCCTTAATGCAAGGTCCAAATCCATACACCCAAGAAGTATCTCTAGGCTTTCTTTCCAAATCTTGAAGTTCGATCCATTCAACTTAGGGATTGAACTTAGATTTCCAGATATTTGAGTAAGACCAACTGAAACAATAAACAACAAAACATATGCTCACAATTAAAACATAACAAAATAATTTCACATATGTGGTGGGCCTCTTTAACAAGATATCTAGCACAATATTGATGTCCATCCTTTGGGCAAAAAACACCAATAAATGGTACTCTCAACGTAGTAATCAAAGTAATGATAATTAACTCTGTAAAAAAAAAAATAGCTTTTCTTTGGACCGACTACTTTTCACATGAGCAATCCTAATAATTGCCACATACTCATTACCACATGCATACCTACAATTTGGCTAAATAATTATCTTCCTTTGGGCCGATAATTATCCGCAATATGCACATCTTATATTTCATAATTAAAACGATCTAGATAATAGAGGCTATTTTGGTAACATATTATTTTTGACCAATTCAATCTAAAATATAAGATACAATAATATAATAATATTATTGTACAAAAAATAAAGGAGGGAGAACACCAAATAGTCTTTTACAAAATTCACTTAATAATTGCATACACATAATACAATTAAAGTAACATAAACATGTGAATATCACAAAAACAATCAAATTGTAGATTTTAATTCACAAACTTATCAATCAAGAACTAAGAACCCTTTTCAAGAATTTCACCAAGTTATTAATCAATAAAACTTAGAAACGTGAGCAAGAAGTTCAATTAGCAATTAATCCAAATAGTTGACAAATTCAATATTATCAAACTATTAAAAAATAAATTCACTAAATTCAGTTATTATTATTATTATTTTTTAACTGAAAAAGTTATGTTAATACTTAATTGATGAATATGAGTTTCAAAAAAAAAAAAAAAAAAAAAAATAGCGACAGCATTAACTTTTCCATTATTAATCAAATTTAAAATCAAACTCATAAAGTCATCCATTAAGAATTAAAGAAAAAAAAAACTGATAATTAAAACCAAGAACCATCGGCAAGACTTTAATCGGTAATTGACCGATACCTTCGCCCAACGGAAACTCCAGTCATTAACCGAAAGTCTTGATGGGTAAAACTTGCAGCAACTAAAGACCTTACTCCTTCGATCAGTCTTTAACTTTTTTCCAGTGGATTTCATCACATTGGTGGACTTTTGTCAAGAATGTTGAACTGAATATCCTTAATTTTGACAATAATAGAACTAAGATTTTTTTTTTCTTAAAAAAAAAATTTAGAAAACCACGTTCAATCAAAATAATCAACAAAAAAAAAAATCACTTTAATCCACCACTAGCACATCATTCATAATCGGTGATGGGTATGCCAAATATCACAGACAAGAATACGGGTTGCAAAAATATATATTGCCAAAGAAAAAAAAATGACCGACG
>NW_028326928.1:0-10465 GCF_027475165.1 Benincasa hispida
GAAAACTCATTGCATAGGATGCCCCCACTCCTCATTACAATACATGAACAAAATAGGATACATCGTTTGTAGCACTGATGCTTTATTTTATTAAGTGGAAATATGGATGATATGCATTAATGGATTGCGTTGTGCACTCAAGTTTCCCCAGCGGAATCCAAGTGTAAATTCCTTTGAGTTTCCTGGTAAGTCCAGGGTCGAACACAGGGACTTGTGAAAATAGATTGCATTGATGATTTTTTTTTTTTTTTTTTATGAAAACTTTGCGGTAATCGGGAAAATTAAATAAAGTGTTTGGTTATTGATTTCATTTATTAAAAAAGGAATGAATAAATGTGGCGGATTTGAGAAATGAAAGTTGTGTTGATAGATGCAATGAGTATGCGATGAACGAGTTGAGAAGATATTTAGCTAGCGTTACTTGGGAATGTGTAGACCATGCGATCATGTTACTACCATGCACAACAAGTCATTTTCCAATGTAAATGCGGTGCTCCTAAGTCTAAGACACATGTGTTGAATGCAAAATATCCATAGAGCTTATCCCTAAGTCTTTACTCTTGTCCTATGCGTTGATGCAGAATGCATGAAGCAAGGTGATGCAGAATGCATGAAGCAAGGTGACCGCATAAAATTATATCTTATCGCTAAGATGTATGCGATGCGTTAATAACAAATAGTGCTCATTCCTAAGTGCCTATCTCTCGTTTATGCATTTCTAAACTGGTTCTTCCAAACCTAGATTCTGACCTGACCATTCCAAGTCTAGATCCTGTCCTTAGACTACCCTCCCGAGTATCCCTAAAGAACGAATGAAGCATATATAAACAAGATAATCGCAAAGAATGAAGACTCCCTAGTTGTGCTAGCTAAATGCTTCTCAACCCATTCAACTAATTTAGCTACTCATGTGTGAATCACAGAGAGTGGACAGATATAGAGAAAGAAATTTCATTCTTATAAATACGTTAAGTACAAACTGCCATTGGATGTTTAGGGTAGAGAGCCTGGTAGCAATTCCTTGCTGACCAAGGCTTTTTTACACTGGGATCTCTATTTTGGCCTAAAGATATTCCTGCTTCCGCAGGCGTCGGCCCTCTCCCTGTCTTTGAAGCTTTCGATACTCTCCCAAGCTTATTGGAACGATCTACCGACACACTTTATTCCTCGCGTCCGCCTTAAAATGAAAGAAACTATGAACAGAGGCGTGAACTTGTAAATTGATGAAGTAATCGACTGCTTAACCCCTTTTCTGAAGAATACGCTTGGTATTTATAGGGCCTCAATGGTGAAATGCGGCTTCTCTCTCCCGGTTGTACAGATGGGACAACTTTAATTCCCGACTGATGCGCCGGATAATTGTCACCGATAAAGCAGAATGTACTTTGTGACCATTATCGGTTGTCAACTTAATTTGGATCCAACTGCCGTCAACTTTCTGTCCCATCGCTCTTAATTGTCCTTTCACTCAGATGCACCCACCATATTGCGTTGACCAAGTTGCGGTGGTGATTCTTCTTGGGCGAATGTTTACGAGCACGATCAACGCAAAGTCTTGCAGTGAAGTTGCGCTCAACCAATGTATTCCTATGATCGCAATCTCTGCATTGCGTTAACGCATATTCTGCACAAAAATGTAAAGATCAACTGCTCTAATACATTGGACACTTGCGACTGTAATATTATAGAATTTATGCTTAATGGACGCAATTTAACATATTTTATCAATGCAATCCAACATTGTTTAAGAACTTAGTACTATGATAACGTGCATTTCTGCCCGTTATCAAGCACCTTACAACAAATTGTAACAACTTCAGAGTGGACCGCATTCGATAGTGTTACCAGAATAAGGTACCCAACCTTGTTCATATACTATAGACCATTTTGGCTATTTATTCGAACTTGATCCATCTTTATGTCTCTACATAAAGTTCAAGTATTCATATAATAGCATGGATCTTAGTTTATTGGATTTAGTCTTTACAAGTGCAATTTAGATATTCAACAACAACTTTATTGAATAAATATCAAACAACAACTTTATTGATAAAAGAAAATATTTAATTTATAAACTGTGAGTTTTAGGACATACAATCCAACACATACCTTAGGTACTACGACCCGAATACCTTCTCAGAGTACTTCAGTATCGGGTTCAATACTAAACAGCCCTCGATACCTTATCAATGTCCTTTGGTATCGACTTACTATAAAAGCATCCTTCGATACCTTCTCAATGTCCTTTAGTATCGACTTACTATAAAAACATTCCCCGATACCTTCTCAATGTCCTTCAGTATCGAGCTTAACATAATTTTAAACAAAAACTTCCATTGAAAAATGCTTATTGAAAACATGGTATCATAAAAACATTCCTCGATATCTTTTGAATCACATCCAGGCGGTGCTGAGGGTCTCGTTATCCATCTGCTCAAAGTTCAGCACATCGTTACGTCTTCTTGAGTTAATTTCCAGAGGGAAGAACTTCTTCATAAACCGTTCAACCAACTGATCCCAAGAAGTTATTTCATTTGGCTCCATTGAATGAGCCCACCTCTTAGCCTCATCCCTCAAGGTGTAAGGGAAGAGGTAAAGTCTGATACCTTCTGAGGTAACGTCAGGTATGGAGAAGTTACCGCATATCTCGACAAAACTGGTCAGATGGGCATGTGGGTCTTCACCTTGCAGACCACCAAATTGCCCCATATTCTGAATCATTTGGAGCATGACCAGTTTAATCTCGAATATTGCGTTCTCCTCAATTATCGGACGTGAAATTCTAGGCGAGAAGTCATACAGATTAGGTGTCACGTAGTTTCTCATTGGGATGTTGCAGTCAGCAGCAAGGAAAATGAGATCTTGCATTGGCCGGCCTACCCCTTGATCCACTTTGGGTGCCTCATTATTATTGTGGTTTTCTACCATGTTGGCTCTCTTTCGTGTTGCTCTGTTATGACGTGCACTTGTGCAAAATGTATTCTCGATCTCTGGGTCAGCTTCGAATTCTAGTTCAGTTCTAGTACTCATAAACTGTCAGACTACTCTTCGCGATAAACAGTTAGTACAAAGAGATCTATCCTGCAAAATATCACAAGCGTACTCAATAATAACAGTTACCAATCCCCAACAACGGTGCCATAAACTTGTTGACATGAATTTGATGATTCTATTTTAAGCATGCGCACTATAATATATGATGCATGATACAAGCTCATGTCCCCAGCAACGGCGCTATAAACTTGTAACAGTCTAAATTGCGTGTCTTTAAAGCAAATGGACAATGATGAATATAATACAAGCTCATGTTGCCATAAACTTGATGATGTAAAGATGGAAATGGAATGTGGATTCTGTATTATGCTTATGCACACTTTATGCGATACTACTTCTAGATAGATGCGTTGTTAACTATATGCTTGTAGTATGCTATGGAGTAATGCGTTGTCACAAGTTTCCTTGCGCTGAAACCAAGTATCATTCCAATGCAAGTTTCCCAAAGTAATCTGAGGTCGAACACAGGGATTTTTGTTGTTAATGTGTTACATTTGTGATATATGCGACCAATTTTTACAATTAATAGAGATTGTGTGTTTGTACAGGAAAGTAAATTGTGGTAAAGTAAAATTGTGCAGATAAACAAAAGTTGCGTTAATAAAATAAATTGCGATGAAAATAAACCTAAGCTAATGTGATACAAGATACAAGATACATGATATACATGATACTGAGTTCGGGACTGACTGTGAAGTTTATACAAAGGATCGTGGTATGCGATGGCAAGTCTTTATGGACGAATCAGAAATAGAAAGGATAACTAGTAAAAACATCACAAGTTTATTAATTGCGTTAAAGATGTAACTAAGGTTCCATTTTCCTTTGGCGTACACCACTCGGTGATCGGCCGCGTTCCCACATCTCTATAGTGAAACAGGGATGAACATAATGAATGCAAGGTTGCTTCTATCTCTGGAAGTACTTCTCGCTTTAGTTAACGAATTCTCCCAACCTTCTCTCGAGAGGCAAAATGGCATCTTCACTTCTGCTCTCACAGGTGAAGATGCCGTCTAGCATGCCTTAGCTAAACATAATTATTTCCTTATCACAGATTAATTTACTTGTTTAATTCTTACTAATTACTAGGGGATTAAGAAAACATCATGGAAAAATTGAAACATGGATGAACGGAAATAGACAGAGAGGTGATAATGGAAATAATCATAACAATTAATACTACGATTAAGCATCTGATACATGGTGTAAATGATAAAGATTAAGAAGATGAGTACAAGTGGTGATAAAGAGATAGAAACAAATATAGAAGAATGTCAACATCTTGACACAGATCTGAACAGAGGTTTTCCTTGTCGGCGTGTGGAATGGATGAACAAAAAAGCTTCCCTCTCAGGCTTGCTCGTCTAGTAGATATGACCTTCGTACAAAGCTTCGACGGTGAGGATCAGAAGGATTCTTTGCTCGGAGACTCACCTCTCGGCCTTGTCTCTTAATTCTTCCCAAATCTACTCTGATTAGTCGCTCAACCAGTCTCTCTCTCAGATCAGCAAGCCTCTTATATATCCTTTCAGTGGAATTGTCGGTGCTATTTATAGGCTCAACTTTGACTCTCTGCCTTGTGGACCTCACTTTATTGTTAAGGCAGTTCCTAAAATGGTTGAGTGAATATTCCTTCTGTTACGTAATCAATCCCATCAGAAATGCACAACGGTCAGCTGTACACGTGTCAGAATCCTCAGCATTTGCATTACTCTTTACATCTTCGATCGTTTGCCCGCATGCGGTGTTATTTTTTATTACCGCATGCGGTTGAGATTGCGTTGATCGCTTAGCTCTTGATCGATTGTCGCATGTGCTGTCATTGCGTTGATCATCTATTCATTCCTAAATGGTGGGCACAATGTGATGTAGATGCGTTGTTCTTTTTATCTTGAGCCTTGAACACATGCGGTGACTTGATTTCCTGCAAAACAGACTTGAAATATTCTTTTCTACCATCGCAATGGTGTCAGTGGGTGTATTGAAAACAATTTATAATTCTCGCATTTCTTAGCTAATTTCTATACAATTGACGCAACTTTCCTTTCTTTTGGCAGCAATATCTAAATAAAACAGTATAAATAACTTGTATTTATTTAAGTTATCACGCCCGCATTGTGTATTGATGCATCTATCCTTTCGGCGATCTCTGCTCCTGTGGATTGCAGTGATGGAGTGAGATCATTTACTTCTTCGCAATCCTGTGCCTTAATCCTTGTAAACAAACAAAGAGAGGGTCAAATGATTTTAAAAACAAAACAACAAGTTCTTTTTTTTTTTTTTTTTAAGAGAAATTAAGTGAAATACTGGCAATAGTAAAATGACGAAAAGTTAAATGTTCAAGAGTTGAGTAAGGGACAGTCCCAGGTTTTTTCAACTTTGCGGAGACTGTTTCTGGCTGAAAATCTCCTTCACAATATGCCTTTATCCGTTATCCATTAACTTTAAATGTTCGACTGCCATCCTTGGTTATCAGTTCTACCGCACCATGTGGAAATATTTCTTTGATGATGAAAGGACCAAACCAGCGCGATTTTAATTTTCCTGGGAAGAGCCACAATCTCGAATTGAAAAGTAAGACCTTTTGCCCGACTTGGAGGTTTCTAGCGCATATGCATTGATCATGCCAGCGCTTGGTGCGCTCTTTATAAATCTTCGCATTCTCATATGCGTTGACCCTCCATTCGTCTAGCTCGACCAGCTGCAGTTTTTGCGCTTCCCCTGCTTTCTTCAAATCAAAATTCAGTTTCTTGACCGCCCACAATGCTTTATTCTCCAGCTCCAAAGGCAAATGACACACCTTGCCAAATACCAACACATAGGGGGACATACCTATTAGTGTTTTAAATGTGGTTCGGTATGCCCACAACGCATCATCAAGCTTCATTGCCCAATCCTTCCACGAAGGTTTTACTACCTTTTCAAGTATCAATTTAATTTCACGATTGGACACTTCAGCCTAGCCATTTGTTTGCGGATGGTATGCGGTGGCCACTTTGTGAAAGATATTGTACTTGCGCAGCAGCTCTTTTATATTGTGGTTGACAAAGTGTGATCCTTCATCACTTATGATGGCATGGGGAGTGCCAAAACGAGTGAAAATATTTTTCTTGAGGAACTGGGAGACTACCGCCGCATCATTTGCGGCGCATGCAATTGCCTCTACCCACTTAGAAATATAATCGACGACCAATAAGATATAATGCTTGCCATGCGAAGGAGGGAATGGTCCCATGAAATCAATCCCCCAGACTTCAAATAATTCCAGCTCCAAGATAGTGTTCATTGGCATTGTGTTCTTCTGTGAAATGTTGTCGATGCGTTGACACTGATCACGTTTCATTGCGTAGTCAGCAACATCCTTAAATAATGAAGGCCAAAAGAATCCACTTTGCAAAACTTTAGCTGCAATGCGTTGCCCTCCAAAGTGCCCTCCATATGGCGAATCATGGCACTGTGACAAAATGCATCGTTGAGCAGCATTTGGTATGCATAATCGAATGATTTGGTCTGCACCTCTTCTATACAGATTCAGCTCATCCCAATAATAGTGTTTGCATTCATGTTTGAGCTTCTTCCATTGATGATAGGTGTAGTCTTCAGGAAATTGTTCATAAGCCAAATAATTAACGATGTCCGCATACCAGAGCAATTCTTCTATATGAAGCAGCTGCTCTTCTAGGAACACGACACTCACCTCAGTTCATTGCGGTCAACCTCAGGATTTTCCAATCTAGACAAGTGATCCACAACTTGATTCTCTATCCCTTCCGATCAATTATTTCAATATCAAATTCTTGAAGGAGGAGGACCCATCTGATCATTTGTCATCAAATATTTGATTGTCGAGTGATCAGTGTGAATGAGCACCTTTGTTCCCAACAGATATACCCTGAATTTCTCCAACGCAAAACTCATAGCCAAGAGTTCTTTTTCAGTGGTGGTATAATTTATTTGGGCAGGGTTTAGAGTTTTACTCGCATAAGCGATGGGGTGCAAAATAGTTTTCTTCTTTTGCGCTAATGCAGCCCCTATTGCATACCCACTTGTGTCGCACATGATTTCAAATGGTGTTGCCCAATCCGGCTCAATTAATACGAGTGCGGTAATCAGCGCATCTTTTAATACTTTGAATGCGTTGAGGTAATTTTTGTCAAACTCAAATTTTCGGTCCGCCTCTAATAACGCACTTAGTGGTCGTGCTATTTTAGAAAAGTTCCTAACAAATCGTCTATAGAATCCAACATGCCCCAAGAAGCTTCGCACAGCCTTCATGCTAGTTGGAGGTGGGAGTTTTTCAATTGCTTCAATCTTTGCTTTGTCCACCTTTAACCCTTCTCGGGAGACCTTGTGTCCCAACACTATACCCTCTTTCACCATGAAGTAACATTTTTCCCAATTGAGCTCCAGGTTCATCTCTTCATTTCTTTTCAGAATTTTCTCCAAATTGGCCAGGAAAACTTCATAAGTGTTCCCATAAACGGATAAGTCATCCATAAATATTTCCAATGAGTCCTTGAGAAAATCTGAAAAGATCGCCATCATGCACCTCTGAAACGTGCTCGGCGCATGCAGAGACCAAACGGCATGCGGCAAAAAGCGAATGTCCAATATGGGCACGTGAATGTGGTCTTGTCTTGGTCTTCAGAAGCTGTCATGATTTGATTGTACCTGACATATCCATCCAAGAAGTAATAAAAATCATTCCCTGCTAATCTATCTAGCATTTGATCGATGAATGGCAGAGGGAAGTGGTCTCTCTTTGTGGTCGCATTCAATTTGCGGTAGTTCATACATATGCACCATCCAGTGATGGTTCTTTGCGGTATTAATTCATTATTCTCATTTTGGACTACCGTCATTCCGCCCTTCTTTGGCACACATTGCACGGGGCTGACCCACGTGCTATCTGCAATGGGATAGATAATGCCCACATTCAGCCATTTGATAATCTTCTTCTTAACGATCTCCTTCATCGCAGGGTTAAGTCTGCGTTGATTTTTAATAGTTTCTTTGTGGTCATCCTTAAGACGAATGTGGTGCATGCAGTACGTAGGGCTAATTCTTTTAATGTCAGTGAGCATCCAGCCAATTGCTTGCACATATTTCTTGAGAATGCTCATCAACGCATTCTCTTGATCTTCGTTAAGCGTAGAGGAAATTATCACTGGTAGCTTCTCATTCTGCCCCAGAAATACGTACTTCAAATGGGTTGGCAGGATCTTTAATTCAAGTATTGGTGGTTCCACAAGGGAAGGTTGCGTTGTTTTTCTTTCTTCTGTCGACTCTATTTCTTGCATTACGATCATTTCTCCTTCCTTGTTTGTTTTTGTTGCAATTGCATTGTAGGCAACAACGGATGCACTGGCATCCTCTTCTTCATACTCTTCATCAGACTTTTCTTCTTCAATTGAATTCAGGTCATCATCAGAATCTTGCAGGTCTTCCTCATCTGGGAATTTCATGGCACGAATTATGTTAAATTTGAGCTTCTATCTATTTATGCTCAAAATGATTTCTCTCTTGTGCACATCAATTTGAGCACGACCCGTTGATAGGAACGGTCGCCCCAAAATGATGGGCACATCTTTGTCGGCCTCATAGTCTAAGATGATAAAGTCAGCTGGCAAAATAAATTTATCAATCGTGATCAGCACATCCTTCACCTTACCTTCTGGATGAACCAGAGACCTGTCAGCCAATTGGAGAGTCACTGATGTGAGCATGAGTTGCCCTACATTTAATTGTCTAAAAATTGATAGCGGCATCAAATTTATGCTGGCTCCAAGTCACACAGGCTTGCTCAATATAGAGTCCTCCTATGGAGCAAGGAATAGTGAAGCTCCCAGGATCGCTCATCTTCGATGGGATAATGGATTTGGAACTTTACGTTAATGCCACCGTGACAAATTTTCCAGTGCCTCTTTTCCTGGTTACCATGTCCTTCATAAACTTGGCATAGGTAGGAATTTCCTCTATTTCTTCATTGAAAAGAATGTTAACATGTAATTGCTTTAACATAGATAAGAAACGTTGGTATTGTACCTCTTCGTTTTTCTTCTTTCTTAGCCTCTGAGGGAAAGGTGGTAACTAAACTTTCATGGTTCTTATTTCATTTGACTTTGAGGTCGACGCAACCTCAGGTTCCTCTGCTTCATTTTCTCTTTCTTCTTCTTGCGTGATCGCAATCTCGGGCTCAATTGCCATGGAAATTGTTCTACTATGCTTCTTTTTTCTCCCTCCACAATCTTCCCACTACGCAATGTCACAACCTGACATTGCTTCTTACTTGATCCCCTTGAGTTGCATGGAAGTTCGGTAGAACTTGGCAGCACCCCTTGCAGTCTACTTTTCAGTTCACTCGCAATCTGGCCCATTTACAATTCGAGGTTGTGGATGGATGAAGCACTATCTCATTTTTCTCTATATATTGCTTCAACAGGCTCTCTAGAGAAGAAGATTGTGTTGGTTATTGTGAGCTACTTGCTTGGTTGCTCTGCTGACCGTTGTTGCGTTGGAAGAATCCTGGTGGCCCTTCTTTTTGCGCCACAGATTGAAAATTTTGTTGTTGATTCTTCCAAGCAAAATTGGGGTGGTTTCTCCACCGGGATTGTAAGTGTTTGAAAAAGGGTTATTCTTTACAAAATATACAGACTGTAGATTTTGCGGGCAATCTTCCATCACATGCCCATCACTGCAAGTCGCACATCTTGTGGTGTTTTAACTTATTGCGTTAATTTTCCAACCTTGCAGTGTTGGGCTGCTGATTGCCATTCCTTGAATCAAATTCATCATTGCGGTCATTTGGTTTTGTAATGAAACAATAGCACTGTTATTTGCGTTAGAATCTTTGAGTCTCAATCTCTGATCACTCTCCTTTCAGTCTTCTTGATTCTTGGAGATGCGGTTCAGGATATTCTTCGCCTCATTATAAGTTTTGTCAAGCAGACCACCAGCAGCTGCCGCATTGGCAGCGGTTCGCGAAGCAGGATTCAAACCGTGATAGAAAATTTCCATTTGAAGACAATCTGGTAGCCCATTATACGGACAATCTCTGACCAACCTTTTAAACCTTGCCCAGGCATCACTGAATGATTCTTCCATATCTTGTTCAAAATTTGTGATAAGCTTTCTTCCTCTTACATTCTCAGTAGGTGGAAAATACTTTTTCATAAATTTCTCCACTACCTACTCCCAAGAAGTAATCTCTCCTGGTTCGAGCGAATAAGCCCATTTCCTAGCCTGATCATAGAGATAAAATGGGAACAACGTTAATTGAACTTCTTCAGCAGAGATATTCAGGAACACAAAAGTATTGCATATTTCAATAAAACATTAGAGGTGGGCGTACGGGTCCTCGCCACGCCTTCCTCCGAATTGACCTACAGTCTGGATCATCTACAACATCACC
>NW_028326929.1:0-19663 GCF_027475165.1 Benincasa hispida
TATAATCTTGTTAAATTACAATTTTAGTACTTGAATTTTTAGATTTTTGTCAAAATTTTGTGTCCAATAGGTTTATGATATTTTTAACTTTTCTTAAATCATATTGATTTATTAGATATGAATTTAGGTTTCTAAAATTTCAATTTTTATGTTTAGATGCATGTATTTAAAAATAAAAATACGTTGAATAGATCAAAGACGTAATAGATTCATTTTTTAAAGTTTAAGGGACTTATTAGACACAATTGAAAGCTCAATGTAGGGATGAACACTAAAACTAACATAATAGATGCATTTTTTTTAAGGTTTTCACTAAAAGTTCAGTTCAGTTAAAATCATAAGGAAACTAATTTTTTCGGCTTAATTTTGTTTTTGATTTCAAAACCAAATTGAACAAACCGTGTATGTATATATATACATATTTATCGATTTATTTATATATATATACATTATATTTATTATATTATGTATAAAAACCAAAAATCGTTTGATAAGTTATTTGGTTTTTAGTGGGAATAAGGATTATGAGAATTAGGAAGACAATCCTATTCTTGTGAAGTGTAGTGATGGACGCTTATTAGAGAATAAAATAATGAGTTCTTTTGGTTATTCATGTTTCAAATTAGCCATTTTAGTCTTTGAATTTTAAGAAATAGATTTAAAAGGTCTCTCTACAAGTTCTCCTTTTTGCATGGACTTTTCCTAGCCCACGGAATTTAAATAGAAATTTTACTAGATGACTTATGTGGCAAGATGACTTGGAAGGGAAAATTTAATTTTAATATTTCCCACCTCTGTCTTCTTTCTCCCCCTCTTTATCTCCTCTTATTCTCGATCCTCCCTTTTCATTATCAAGCTTTACACAAAATTAACTTGCAAAAAGTAATTTTAATGTTTGCTTTTTTGTTCAAGTTGTGGCTATCTAACAGCTTCTACGATCTTTGTGAAGATTACCTACAGGTTCATGCAAAAGGAAGCACGTTGTATGGTATCAAGGGTGGTCCTACAGGGATCATGAAATGCAAATATGTGAACTGACTGCACAATTTATCCATCCATATTGCAATCAGGTTAATTTTCTTGAACGGATTTCTAGCTTTCAGTTGTTAGCATTGTTAGTGTGAATATGTGCAGTCTTGATGCGAAGTGATTGCCATTTGAATGCAATTCTTGATGTAAATGCATTTTTCTTTTATCGGGGTTGTTTTGATATGATATGCAGTGGGAGGGATAAGATTGAAACTCCAGATTAGGTGAAACTCTTTCTTCCCAGAATTTTCATTTTGGGACGTCTTAGTTGTAGTCAAGGCATTAATTGACAGTTCGGTTATATTTTCAGTTTAAGCAAGCTGGAGAAACTACTCAGAAGCTTGATCTAGATGGTCTTGTTGTAATTAGTGGAGATGATTCCAACACAAATGCCTGTCTCCTCGTTGAAAACTTTACGTATTTTTTAGAACTATGAAATTTGTCTATTGCCTGCCTTCTTTTTGCTCTCTTTCTCACTCTCATTGTCATATATGGATAAGCTATTATATGTTATTTTTATTGCAGAAATATAAGGTTGAGTAATTGATTACTCTAGTGTACCATTTTTTTTTTGTGTGCAAGACTCTGTTATTTATATTTCCCTTCTTTCTGTTGTTTTCAAATTAGGAGTAAGAATTTGAAAACCCGAGCGATTGGTTGCCCAAAAACTATTGATGGTGATCTCAAATGCAAAGAGGTCCCCACAAGTTTTGGATTTGATTCTGCTTGCAAGGTACTCATTTCTCTTCATAACTACTTTAGAATTCATATTTCGTTTGAACTCTTCTTTGGTGACTGTTGCAAAGTTGAAGTAGTTTCTTCAAGAATTCAAGGAAAAAATGGAATGTCGCATTCATGAGATGAGACTCTTAATAGGCTCTGCTGATGTTTATGCAGATATATTCAGAAATGATTGGTAATGTGATGGTTGATGGTCGATCTACAGGAAAATATTACCACTGTAAGTATTTTGCTTAATGTAATTAAAACTAAAAATAGTTCTGATATGCTTAATGTTCATAATAACTGAATTATTGACATTACAAGTATTTCAAATTCAGATATGTCTATTTTTTTAAAATATATATTTATAAATAAATAAATAATATCAATAATAAAGATCATCTTGTTGCTTCATCCGTAAAAAACAGAGCACTTTTCTCTGCTCAATTTTATTAACCTTCTCTATTTAATCTACCTAATGTGAGATTGTACTTTTTCATTGTTGTGATGTTGATACCTTTTTGTTTCTCACCCAAATTTCAAGTTTATTATCATATGGCATTAACAGTGTACATATATCCACAGTTGGACGGCTTATGGGTCGTGCTGTTTCTTACATTACATTGGAGTGTGCTTTGCAAACTCATCCAAATATTACTATTATTGGAGTAAAGGTAGCTGCTTTATTTAAACTACTTAAGATAGACACATTTGTCAAGGAGGACATTTATCTCCACATGCTTTATAATGTGTTTTGAGGGTTGTAGCTAAGAAGCTTACCTTGAAAAACGTTACAGACTACATTGTCGATGTAATTAGTAAACGTTCTGAACTTGGTTATTAATTATGGTGTTGTAGTTATTCCCAAGGGCCTGATTGACTTCATTCCGGAGGTATTCGTCTTGTTATTGTAGCTACTTGGGTTTATTTATTTTGGTTGCGTGCTCACTATCCACTAAACCCAAGATTCTCAGGATCAATATGTCATTCTTGAACTGATATCATTTATAACCCGCTTTCTACAGGTGCAGCAGCTTATTTCGGAACTCAATGAAATTCTTGCCCATGATATTATAGATGAGGATAGATTATGGAAAAAGAAATATTATAGATGAGGTTAGGTTAGTACACCCAACATATTGAAGTTGTATCCATCCAAACAATCTAACTACATCGATTAGACCACCTGAGAATTCCAACACTGCTTTGGCTCGAAAATGCTCTCTTTTCTCTCCTCTCTCCCTTTCCCTCCC
This sequence comes from Benincasa hispida, assembly GCF_027475165.1. NCBI lineage: Eukaryota > Viridiplantae > Streptophyta > Magnoliopsida > Cucurbitales > Cucurbitaceae > Benincasa > Benincasa hispida. The sequence goes on from NW_028326929.1 coordinate 3,006, forward strand.
TCCGGCACCCTATTCCGACCTAACTCCCCGCCCTCTCCCCATCTCCGACCAAGCTTTACCTATTCCCACCAACGTCAACCCTCATCTGCAACCCTCGGCTCATCTATCTCTCATGGCCCATCCATCGACCCTCCCCTCCAAGCCTAACTTAGCCGTCGAAGTTATCAACTGTAAGATTAAGGACAATCACTTCTATGTCCTCATCCAAGTTGGTTTAGTAATCATAGAAGATGTGGAAGCCAAAAAGCAAATTTCCTTGTCAAAATCGTAGCTACTTTGGTTTGTGGAGAACATCTCGACCCTTTCGAAACTTCCAACATCTAGCTTCTTTGTCAAAAGCGAGCAAGATGCTTCTGGTGTATCCAAGATTTCTAAAATCAGAATCTATTCAAACTGGTTTTTAAGATGTGTATTGTGACCTGCAGTTGGAGGACGATTCTTCATTCACGTTCGATCAGGAACTCTTAATTCAGGTTGGTATTCCTTCCTTACCTTGTTAAATGATGCTTTGTCCCTCTTTGATATTGAACAAGTGACAAAAAACCCTCGTTCAGTCTCAATCTTCTATGCAGACATAGTAAAGGGAAGAATGGTTAAGCCTGTTTTTCCAGAAAAACAGAGTCCCCTGCCCCTTCAGAACACCAAAAAACAGAGCAAATCTAATGTTTGGGTTCTAACTCAAAATTCTCAATCTTCAAAAAATGGAAGACCTCGTGGCAGAATTCAAGCTTCAAGAGGAATAAGGCAAGGTGACCTTCTTTCTCCTTTCTTGTTTCTATTAGTCAGTGAAGTCCTAAATGCATTACTTTCCCAGTTTCGAGAAAAAGGCAAGTTTTGAAGGTTTTATTGTTGGAAAAGATAGAATTCATGTTTCTATTTTACAATTTGCGAATGATACTCTGCCAAGATGACAAAGAAAACTCAGTAACCTAAAGAAAATACTTGAATTATTTGAGTGGTGTTCGGGCTGAAGGTTAATTGGGACAAATCAGCTTTATGTGGCATCAATATATACCATTTCAAGTTACAATTAGAAGCAACCCTCCTAAATTGCAAGGCTGTCTACCTCCCATTTATGTACCTTGGCCTTCCTTTACGGGGATACCCTAAACAATTAGCTTTTTGGCAACTAGTGATCGACAAAGTCCAAAGAAAATTGGACAAATGGAAGAGATACAACCTCTTAAAAGGTGGTCGCGCCACCCTATGTAAGTCAGTTCTTTCTCATATACCAACTGACTATATTATAAGCATTAATGGAAGAAGTAAGTTTTGTTGGCATACCAATGGAAAATTTTCCAGCAGCCTTAGAAGCCCATTGATTAATATTTCAAGATTTTGGTTAAAAGTGGATTCCTTGGCAGCCTTCAAGGTTGGTAATGGTGAAAGAATAAGCTTTTGGAAAGATCCTTGGTTGGATTTGGTTCCTCTAAAAATCTCATTCCCTAATCTTTTCTTTATCTCCACTAAATCCGAAGGTTCATTACAAGATTATTGGGATGATTTCAACATCTTGGACTTTTCCTTTTAGAAGACTGTTAAAGGATGAAGAGGCAGAAAACATTCAGCTTCTGATTGGAAAACTCAGTCACTATAAACTTAATTCGATTTCTGATAAAAGACGGTGGTCTTTAGAACCAAATGGGGTTTTCTCAATCAAGTCTCTTGTAAAGCATCTATCATTTTCCTCCCCAATTGGCCAGCCATTAGAGTCAGCCTTATGGAAGTCTAAGAGCCCTAGAAGGGAGAATATTCTGATTTGGATCATGCTGAATGGCTCTCTTAACAGCGCAGATATCGTCCAAAGAAAGTTACCTACTATCTATATTTCTCCACAGGTTTGCATTCTTTGTTGGGTAAACACATAATCTCTCTTGCATTTGTTCTTCCAGTATGTTTTTGGAGAATTTTGTTGGACATCTCTCTTCAAGTGCTTTAATGTCAGCTGGGTTCTTGATAATGATTTTAAGGTTAATGTGCTTCAACTCTTGATCGGGCCACGTTTGAAGAAGAAGCCAAGACTATTTTGGACCAACGCAGTTAAAGCTTTGTTATAAAAAATTTGGTTTGAAAGAAATCAAAGAGTATTTCAAGACAAAGCTTCTTCTAGTTCCGCTAAATTTGATATCGCCCATATCAACGCCTCCTCCTGGTGCTCGCTTTCCAAAGCTTTTCAAGACTTCTCTTTACAAGATATCAACCTCAATTGGAAAGCCTTTATTTTCCCGCTCTCTTGATTTTGTAACAGCATAGTGATGGTTATTATTTTCAGTTTAACTTTCAGATAATCATTCGGTTGTAAACCTTGTCTTTTGCAAGGTCCTCTTCAGTTTGTACTTAGCTTTGGATTCTAGTCTTTCTTGGAGATGATGAGAATGCTAGGGAGATGTCAACCTAGTTCAGATGTCCTAGTGCATTTGCTGATCCGTTTTGTGCTTTTTAGTGTGCTTGATTGTATTGCACTTTATGTTTATTTCCTTCTTGTCACTTTTAACATCTTTCATTATCTGAATGAAGTGGATTGTTTTTTGTTCAAAAAAAAAAAAAGATAGGTTATGGAAAAAGAAACTTACTACTCAATCTCATCACTTTTTTTAATTTTTCCCATAAGCAATCCAAGAACAATTGTTGCTTGAAAGAGATCGACACGGCAATGTCTAGGTAATTGTTTTTTCTTTTTGTTTTATACATGTCTTTCCATGAAACTGAGTTGGAAAAGAGAAGGCAAGAAGGTGCATATAATGGGCGGCCAATTCAAGGAGTAGTCACAATTCTTTGGGTACTTATTCTATTCGTGCTTGAACTTTTGCCATTTTACTTAAACGCTCCTCTTTAATAATTTAGTGATAACACATATTATATTTAGCACTTGGGTAGTAGGCAAATCAGTTGAGATCTAAAAAACATGCATCTTGGTAAATGCATTAAGATCTTTTAGATTCATATTTGATAATTAGGGGCACCAAGTATCTAGACTTCCATTATGAACTCGTAAAGAAAATGGCCAATTAAGTGATGGGTTAGGCTTACAACTAATTGACTTTCTAATGTAAACTTACAAATGATACGAACGAATGGCCATGAGATAATACGAAAAAAATTGTACTTTGCTGGTTAGTGCTCTGTGTGTTATCTCTGTTTATTTCTTCTTTTGACTTATAGGTACGAAGGGATGTGTGGTTTACCCACGAACTTTGATTCAACTTATTACTATGCTCTGGGTTACACTGCTGGAGAACTCCTCCAGAGTGGAAAGACTGGACCAATATCATCGATCTGTCTGTTCCACTTCTAGTACCTTCTGATCATTTTAGTCTCTAACCTTTTAACCATTCATTCTTTTTCTTGTTATCAGTTTCCTCCATAGATTTTTTCCTCGTTTCTATTACTTATAAGTTAGTTATGCATACTTGGTAGGAAATTTGGCTACTCTAGTTGAAGATTGGATGGCTGGCGGAACTGCATTGACTTCGTTAATGGACGTGGAGAGGAGACACGGTATGATTTCTTCATGAAAACGTGCATTCATGTTCTCATATTTTTTTTAGTAACATGTTAATAATTTTTTTTTTCTAGAATATTTTTTATGGGGAATAAGAGGGGAAATGACAAACAGAGTATCAACAATCCAGCTAAAATGAGAACAATGGAGTTCACTAGAAGAAAAAAAAAAAGAAAGATAAAAAAAAACTCCCCAATCTATATTAAAAAGACATTAGTTTTCTAGTTGATGAAACTTAAAAGTTATCTTTTTTCTTTTTTTGAGTATCCAAATATCTTACTACTTACTAACACAATACTATAAAGACTAGTCAAGGTGCATGTAAGATCAGAAAAACAAGGATAAAATTGAAGTATCATCATGTAAAAGTGGAGTATCTTTTCTCTTAACAATTTTGAAAGGCTTTGGATTGATAAAACATTTTCATGAAGTTTATTTTAATATTTATCATTTGATGATCTCTTTCTAAAGGTAGAATTCGTTTGGCAGGTAAGTTCAAGCCTGTGATCAAGAAGGCAATGGTGGAACTAGATGGTAATATGATCTCTTTCTAGAGCAAATTACGTTTCCTATAATCTCTTTCCCAGTCTTACAGTTCACGCTGCTCCATTTTTCATGTGAAGAGGTCAGATCAGAATCCTACCATTAATTATGCAAGTTCAAATCTAAAAGAAGAATGGAGCAGGTAGTCTGGATATAGGTATCTTACACACCCAAATTGATGAAAATCGAACCTATTTTTCAGAATTTGGATAAGATATTTTAATTAAGTTTCAGTCAAATTCCATAGCACACCAACGCACGCACAAGCCGCATCGCTTAAGGCATCCTCGCCCATGGGCACGTCCTTGCCCACCTAACCTCAACGTGAGGCCCGGCCTAGCGCATAGCCCATGCACATAGTTCCAATAGAAACACAGAAAATAGACCATGAGCTTTACAAAGCTCAGTGAGTGGAATCATAAATACAAGTCTTTTTCAGATCATAACCATTATATCACGAGTTTCCAATGCAAACCTCCATCATTCCATGAAGCTTTTCACAAACCTACACACACGGTAGATAGTTATTATTTCACATCTAAAAATATCCATCAACCTATGTCCACATAGTTCTCCCTTTCATGGGCTCAGAAGCTAGTCTCGTCGGCCATCTGACCATCCCATTCGAGGTTTTTCCTTCCCACAGGCTCAGGAACTAGATTCTTTGGTCCCCTGACCATCCTATAAGGATTTATTTTGAGCTCAGGTTCTAGGTCCATATACCCCTCGACCATCCTAACCTCATATTCATCTCATTATATGAACTACCACATATTAATTCTAAATATGTTTAAAAGAGTAAAGGAGAAACCACTCCCAGTGAACTGCTGAGATTTCTTTTTCCTCACAGTTTACCCGGTTTCCCTTAATCTTCTACTGGACCCTATTTCAGATTTAACTTTAAGCTTAGATTATTCATTCTTTCAGGCCTTATCTCAAGACATTTCCTTCTTAAAAAATGTGTGAAAATGTCTTAACTAGTTTACCTTAGAGTTTTGCCTTGAAATTCCTTGGTGATAGTTCGGAGTCTTGAATTCACTCCCCCTGACCCGACTGTTTTCAAACTGGTGAGCACCTTTCGGTTTTCCTTGAATTTGACAGCCTCAGAGTTAGAATTTCATTAAGGCAGCCCTCACACCTAATCTACATGTAATTTAAAAACTTTTGGTCCAAAAATCAACTGATTTGCTTGAGTAGTCCGGGGATAACTTCTCGTTTGAATTTAGCCTAGGCGTCTGTACGTACACTCAGCTTCCTTCAGCGCCTCCGTTTTGACTTTCGTCCGATCAGCTCCTCTGTTCCTTCGTTCAACGCATGAATGAGTACTTACTCCTTTCTTAGTGATATTTATGAACATAAATGGTTTGTGGGTTAAAGTGAAGTGTTCTGCTCCTTTTATAGGCATTTCACCCTTCTCCTTTACCCGACACCTCCTCCTTTGATCATATCCAGACATATTCCTCTCATTCTTCCAACGCCCTGCCTCATCCACCTTCTATTTGATATGTCTTCTCCATGAATCGAACTCACTTTGCATGAACATTTATTCGTCCAGCTCTTACTATCTCTGTTTCAGACTTCCATCAATAACGCCATTTGTCTTGATGAGCTCATCAATCTTGCGTAACACAGTCCTCAGCACCGCTCCATCGTTTAGTTCCTACATCTATCGCTTAGCTCCAACAACCCGTCGTGTAGCTCAATTGGAATGAGGATAGCTAATTAATTACTCTAGTGTACCATTTTTTTTGTGTGCAAGACTGTTATTTATATTCCTCTTCTTTCTGTTGTTTTTAAATTAGGAGTAAGAAGTTGAAAACCCGAGTTATTGGTTGCCCAAAAACTATTGATGGTGACCTCAAATGCAAAGAGGTCCCCACAAGTTTTGGATTTGATTTTGTTTGCAAGGTACTCATTTCTCTTCGTAACTGCTTTAGAATTCATATTTCGTTGAGACTCAACTTTGGTGATTGTTGCAAAGGTAGCTTTTTAAACTACTTAAGATAGAAACCTTTGTCAAGGAGGACATTTATCTCTACATGCTTTACCGGATAGAAACCTTTGTCAAGAAGGGAATTTACCTCCACATGCAACCCTAAGGTTAAGGTTGTTTATTCTCTTTGAGGACTAGATTTTGTCTCAGTAATAACTAATAATCTCTGCAACAGATACTCTCATGTAAACATGAAAATTGAAATTGTTGAGTCAGTTAATATATCCTGTTTCAGAATTTCATCTTCTTGCATTTTTACATGGAATGGTAAATATAAAAAAAAAAACTTAAGGGTAAAGATGAAAATTTGTGATAAACAAAGGATTCATGGAATTAGGTTGAAACTTTTAATATGGTGCAATGGAACTAAGTATTGACATCCCATATCATATTCAATTGCCCAATTGATATCGGATGCCTTTTTTGTCAGCTTTGAAAAATTTGTTCTCTACCACCTAGTTGTAGTTGACTCATGGAGATTTATTGGATTTTAATGTATGCAGGCGAAAAAATTTTCAGACAAAAAATAATGTGTTTTGAATGTTGACTCATTTATTAATAGAACTTTAGTTTATAGGGTACATCGAATTTATAATGTGTTTTGCAGGTTGCGGCTAAGAAGCTTACCTTGAAAAATGTTACAGACTACATTGTCGATGAAATTAATAAACGTTCTGAACTTGGTTATTAATTATGGTGTTGTAGTTATTCCCCATGGCCTGATTGACTTCATTCCGGAGGTATTTGTCTTGTTATTGTAACTAATTGTGTTTATTTCTTTTTGTTGTATGCTCACTATCCACTATACCTAAGATTCTCGGGATCAATATGTCATTCTTGAATTGATATCATTTATAACCCGCTTTCTATAGGTGCAGCAACTTATTTCGGAACTCAATGAAATTCTTACCCATGATATTATAGATGAGGATATGTTATGGAAAAAGAAATATTATAGATGAGGATAGGTTAGTACACCCAACATATTGAAGTTAACACAATGGAAGAACAAATGCAAGAGAGATTATGACTTTACCCAACAAAGAGTGAAAACCTGTGGAGAAATATAGTGAGTACGTAACTTCCTTTGGAGGATATCTGCGCTGTTAAGAGAGCCATTCAGCATGATCCAAATCAGAATATTCACCCTTCTAGGGCTTTTAGACTTCCATAAGGCTGATTCTAATGGCTGACAAATTGGGGAGGAGAAGGATAGATGCTTTACAAGAGACTTGACTGAGAAAACCCCACTTGGTTCTAAAGACCACCGTCTTTTATTAGGAATCGAATTAAGTTTACAGTGATTGAGTTCTCCAGTCAGAAGCTCGAAGTTTTCTGCCTCTTCATCCTTTAACAGTCATTTAAAAGGAAAAGTCCAAGATGTTGAAATCTCATCCCAATAATCTTGTAATGAACCTTTGGGTTTGGTGGAGATAGAGAAAAGATTAGGGAATGAGATTTTTAGAGGAACCAAATCCAACCAAAGATCTCTCCAAAAGCTTATTCTTTCACCATTACCAACTTTGAAGGTTGCCAAGGAATCCACTTTTAACCAAAATCTTGAAATATTAATCCATGGGCTTCTAAGGCTGCTGGAAAATTTGCCATTGCTATGCCAACCAAACTTACTTCTTCCATGAATGCTTATAATTACTTTCCTCCAAAGTGAGTTGACCTCAAAGAAAAACCTCCACCCTCATTTTGCTACAAGGCCCTGATTTCTGAGTTTCAAGCACCCAATGCCGAGACCACCATCTTCTTGGGACCGTGAAGCTATGCTCCATTTAATCAGATGATTTATTTTGCTTCCGGAATGCCCTTCCCAAAGAAAATCCTTCAATGTTCTCTCTAGAGTTTGAATCACCTTTTCTCACATCTGAAAAAGTGACATATAGTAAGTTGGTATATGAGAAAGAACTGACTTACATAGGGTGGCGCGACCACCTCTTGAGAGGTTGTATCTCTTCCATTTGTCTAGTTTGCTTTGGACTTTGTCGATCACTGGTTACCATAAAACTATAGGGTATCTCCCTAAAGGAAGGCCAAGGTAAATAAATGGGAGGTAGACAGCCTTGCAATTTAGGAGGACTGCTTCTGATTGTAACTTGAAATGGTCTATATTGATGCCACATCAAGCTGATTTTTTCCAATTAACCTTCAGCATTGAACACCACTCAAATAATTCAAGTATTTTCTTTAGGTTGCTGAGTTTTTCTTTGTCATCTTGGCAGAAAATTAGAGTATCATCTGCAAATTGTAAAATAGAAACATCAATTCTATCTTTGCCAACAAGAAAACCTTCAAACTTGCCTGTTTCTCGAAACTGGGAAAGTAATGCATTTAAGACTTCACTAACTAGTAGAAAGGAGAAAGGAGAAAGAGGGTCACCTTGCCTTATTCCTCTTGAAGCTTGAATTCTGCCACGAGGTCTTCCATTTATGAAGATTGAGAATTTTGTGTTATAACCCAAAAATTAGATTTGCTCTGTTTTTTGGTGTTCTGAGGGGGCAGGGGACTCTGTTTTTCAAGAAACTAATTCAACTTTGCAACAGTCACCAAAGTTGAGTCCAAACGAAATATGAATTATAAAGCAGTTACAAAGAGAAATGAGTACCTTGCAAGAAGAATCAAATCCAAAACTTGTGGGGAGCTCTTTGCATTTGAGATCACCATCAATAGTTTTTGGGCAACCAATCACTCGGGTTTTCAAATTCTTACTTCTAATTTGAAAACAACAGAAAGAAGGGGAATATAAATAACAGAGTCTTACACACAAAAAAAATGGTACCCTAGAGTAATTAATTACTCGACCTTATATTTCTGCAATAAAAACAACATATAATAGCTTATCCATATATGACAATGAGAGTGAGAAAGAGAGAGCAAAAAGGAGGGAGGAAATAGACAAATTTCGTAGTTCTAAAAAATAACTAAAGTTTTCAACGAAGAGAAAGGCATTTGTGTTGGATCATCTCCACCAATTACAACAAGGCCATCCAGATCAAGCTTCTGAGTAGTTTCTTCAGCTTGCTTAAACTGAAAATAGAATCAAACTGTCAATTAATTCCTTGACTACAACTAAGACGTCTCAAAATGAAAATTCTGGGAAGAAAGAGTTTCACCTGATATGGAGTTTCAATCTTAACCCTCCCACTGCATATCTTATCAAAACCACAATGATAAAAGAAAAATGTATTTAAATCAAGAATTGCATTCAAATGGCAATCACTTCGCATCAGAACTGCATATATTCACACTAACAATTCTAATAAGTGAAAGCTAGAAATCCCTTCAAGAAAATTAAACTAATTGCGATATGGGTAGATAAATTGTGCAGTTAGTTCTACATATTGACATTTCATGATCACTAAGAAAGGAGTAAGAGCCATTCGTGCGTTGAACGAAGGAAAAGAGGCGCTGATCGAACGAAAGTCAAAACGGAGGCATTGAAGGAAGCTGAGTGTACGGACAGATGCCTAGGCTAAATTCAAATGAGAAGTTATTCCGGACTACTCGTGCAAATCAGATGATTTTTAGACCAAAAGTTTTTAAATTGAATGTAGATTTGGTGTGAGGGCTGCCTTAATGAAATTCTAACTCTAAGGCTGTCAAATTCAAGGAAAACCGAGAGGTGCTCACCAGTGTGGAAACAGTCGGGCCAGGGGGAGTGAACTCGAGACTCCGAACTATCACCAAAGAATTTCAAGGCGAAACAATAAGGGAAACTAGTAAGACATTTTCACACATTTTTTAATAAGGAAATGTCTTGAGATAAGGCCCGAAAGAGTAACTAGTTTACCTTAGAGTTTCGCCTTGAAATTCCTTGGTGATAGTTCGGAGTCTCGAGTTCACTCCCTCTGACCCGACTGTTTCCACACTGGTGAGCACCTCTCGGTTTTCCTTGAATTTGACAGCCTCAGAGTTAGAATTTCATTAAGGCAGCCCTCATACCAAATCTACATTCATTTTAAAAACTTTTGGTCCAAAAATCAACTTATTTGCTTGAGTAGTCCGGAATAACTTCTTGTTTGAATTTAGCCTAGGCATCTGTCCGTACACTCAGCTTCCTTCAGCCCGTCTGTTTTGACTTTCTTCCAATTAGCGCCTCTTTTCCTTCATTCAACGCATGAATGGCTCTTACTTACTCCTTTCTTAGTGATATTTATGAACATAAATGGTTTGTGGGTTAAAGTGAAGTGTTCCGCTCCTTTTATAGACATTTCACCCTTCTCCTTTACCTGACACCTCCTCCTTTGATCATATCCAGACATATTCCTCTCATTCTTCCAACGCCCTGCCTCATCCACCTTCTATTTGATATGTCTTCTCCATGCATCGAACTCACTTTGCACGAACATTTATTCGTCCAGCTCTTACTATCTCTGTTTCAGACTTCCATCAATAACGCCATTTGTCTTGATGAGCTCATCAATCTTGCGTAACATAGTCCTTAACACCGCTCCATCGTTTAGTTCTTACATCTATCGCTTAGCTCCAACAACCCGTCGTGTAGCTCAATCGTTTAGTCGACGATCTCGTTCTCAACGATGTCGTGCATAGCCTATCGCTTAGCTACTGTGCACATCGTTTACCTCCATCGCATAGCATCATCGCCTTATCCTCCAATGTATCCACTAATCGCTTAGCATCATCGTCTAGCGCTACCGTCCAACTTCTACGCTTATTGTCTAGCGCTTACACTGATGTGTCGTATTTTACTTATCGTATAGCCCGATAGTCTAGCACGTGACTTCTTATTGTTTGACTCAGTGCGCATCATCACGATCATCTAGCGCATCGCTTAGCTCTGCGCATTGCTATATGATCGCCTACCTCATTGTTTAGCTCCCTTCATTGCTACACAATCGTCCAACGCCCGCCTACACGATCGCCTACCTCATCGTGTAGCGCCACTCACTTACTAGACGATCGTCTACCTCATCGTGTAGCACTGCTCATTTGCTACACGATTGTCTGCCCAGTACCTTGCGTTCAACCTCTCGCTTACTCTGCTCTTGCTAACGCGTTCTCAACGCATCGGCGACTTTCATGCAATGCGTTCAACTTCACAATTTCACACATGATTGTCAGGACTTAGTTTTATTTTATGCGTTTTATACCAAATGCCTGGTTTAGTAACACCTTGCACATAGTTGAATTTCCATTAGTTGAATTCCAAACTTTTTGAAGAACATTTATTCAACACTTAGAGTTCTTCCTTTTTAGCATAGGGTTTCATACCTAGTCAGGTTCTTCTAGTCATTAGCTTAAACATGCAAATAGGAATGCAAGTTTCTTATCTACAATGAGAACATTTAATTAGAGCTGAATGAATATATGTGTATCAACCAGGTACCTTCATGATTCTGTTGCTCTTCTTTATTCATACATTTCCATACTGAAGTATTGAACCCATTGTGGTTATCTCTTTTCTCTTTGGATATGGAAGGATATTGTTTGGACAGAGTAGGCTTGTTACTCTTGGTATGTATGATCCCAAAGAAGTTTAGCTCAAGACAAGGAGGGGCATGCTTTTGCACTGTCAGTCAGTTCAAATCTTGGGATTTTTATGTCACCTGGAAGCTGGTATATTCATATTGGTAAGTGGAAATTTTTTCAACCTTCCTGCTTAAAATATATTGGGAAAATGGCTAGGGTAGTCTCTCTGTTTGTGTTTTTTTTCTCTAATATTTATAATCTTGTTAAATTACAATTTTAGTCCTTGAACTTTTAGATTTTTGTCAAAATTTTGTGTCCAATAGGTTTATGATATTTTAAACTTTTCTTAAATCATATTTATTTATTAGATATGAATTTAGGATTCTAAAATTTCAATTTTTATTTTTAGATGCATGTATTTAAAAATAAAAATATGTTGAATAGATCAAAGACGTAATAGATTCATTTTTTAAAGTTTAAGGGACTTATTAGACACAATTGAAAGCTCAGTGTAGGGATGAACTAACTAACATACTAGATGCATTTTTTTTAAGGTTCTTACTAAAAGTTCAGTTCAATTTAAAATCATAAGGAAACTAATTTTTTCGGCTTAATTTGGTTTTTTATTTCAAAACCGAATTGAACCAAACCGTGTATGTATATATATACATATTTATCGATTTATTTATATATATTATACATTATATTTATTATATTATGTATAAAAACCAAAAATCGTTTGATAAGTTATTTGGTTTTTAGTGGGAATAAGGATTATGAGAATTAGGAAGACAATCCTATTCTTGTGAAGTAGTGATGGACGCTTATTAGAGAATAAAATAATGAGTTCTTTTGGTTATTCATGTTTCAAATTAGCCATTTTAGTCTTTGAATTTTAAGAAATAGATTTAAAAGGTCTCTCTACAAGTTCTCCTTTTTGCATGGACTTTTCCTAGCCCACGGAATTTAAATATAAATTTTACTAGATGACTTATGTGGCAAAGATGACTTGGAAGGGAAAATTTAATTTTAATATTTCCCACCTCTCTCTTCTTTCTCCCCCTCTTTATCTCCTCTTATTCTCGATCCTCCCTTTTCATTGTCAAGCTTTACACAAAATTAACTTGCAAAAAGTCATGGTAGGATGTTCTCAAAGTTCTTTTTCTGTGTTTTTTTTATGTTTGTAAATCTCGCTTTTGTTTGGAACTTGAGTTTTACTGAATGCGTTTAAGGCCAGTTGCTACTTCTTAAGGTTATAGAGTGTATGACCTGTGTGTTATATGTGCGTGCAGATGAGATCACGAAGTTGTTTCCTGATATTTTCGGCCAACCGTCAGCAATGTTGGTGCCAAGTGATTCCAGTTCGGTGCAGGTGAATAAGAAATTAAAGATCGGAGTTGTCTAGTTTGGTGGCCACGCACTGGGAGGGCATAATGTGATTTCTGTACTATTTGGTAGGGTCTCATTGTGTCCACATTTATAAATCAAGAATAAATGTTTGCTTTTCTGTTCAGTGGCTATCTAGCAGCTTCTACGATCTTTGTGAAGATTACCTACAGGTTCATGCAAAAGGAAGCACGTTGTATGGTTTCAAGGGTGGTCCTGCAGGGATCATGAAATGTAAATATGTAGAACTGAATGCACAATTTATCTACCCATATCGCATTCAGGTTAATTTTCTTGAAGTGATTTCTAGCTTTCACTTCTTAGAATTGTTAGTGTAAATATGTGTAGTCTTGATGCTAAGTGATTGCCATTTGAATTCAATTCTTGATTTACATGCATTTTTCGTTTATCATGGTGGTTTTGATAAGATATGCAATGGGAGGGTTAAGATTGAAACTCCAGATCAGGTGAAACTCTTTCTTCTCAGAATTTTCATTTTGAGACGTCTTAGTTGTAGTCAAGGCATTAATTGACAGTTCGGTTCTATTTTCAGTTTAAGCAAGCTGAAGAAACTACTCATAAGCTTGATCTAGATGACCTTGTTGTAATTGGTGGAGATGATTCCAACACCAATGCCTGTTTCCTCGCTGAAAATTTAGGTATTTTTTAGAACTATGAAATTTGTCTATTGCCTCCCTCCTTTTTGCTCTCTTTCTCACTCTCATTGTCATATATGGATAAGCTATTATATGTTATATTTTTTGCAGAAATATAAGGTCGAGTAATTAATTACTCTAGTGTACCATTTTTTTTTTGTGTGCAAGACTCTGTTATTTATATTCCCCTTCTTTCTGTTGTTTTCAAATTAGGAATAAGAATTTGAAAACCCGAGCGATTGGTTGTCCAAAACCTATTGATGGTGATCTCAAATGCAAAGAGGTCCCCACAAGTTTTGGATTTGATTTTGTTTGCAAGGTACTCATTTCTCTTCGTAACTGCTTTAGAATCCATATTTCGTTGAGACTCAACTTTGGTGACTGTTGCAAAGGTAGCTTTTTAAACTACTTAAGATAGAAACCTTTGTCAAGGAGGACATTTATCTCTACATGCTTTACCGGATAGAAACCTTTGTCAAGAAGGGAATTTACCTCCACATGCAACCCTAAGGTTAAGGTTGTTTATTCTCTTTGAGGACTAGATTTTGTCTCAGTAATAACTAATAATCTCTGCAACAGATACTCTCATGTAAACATGAAAATTGAAATTGTTGAGTCAGTTAATATATCCTGTTTCAGAATTTCATCTTCTTGCATTTTTACATGGAATGGTAAATATAAAAAAAAAAACTTAAGGGTAAAGATGAAAATTTGTGATAAACAAAGGATTCATGGAATTAGGTTGAAACTTTTAATATGGTGCAATGGAACTAAGTATTGACATCCCATATCATATTCAATTGCCCAAGTGATATCGGATGCCTTTTTTGTCAGCTTTGAAAAATTTGTTCTCTACCACCTAGTAGTAGTTGACTCATGGAGATTTATTGGTTTTGAATGTATGCAGGCGAAAAAATTTTCAGACAAAAAATAATGTGTTTTGAATGTTGACTCATTTATTAATAGAGCTTTAGTTTATAAGGAACATCGAATTTATAATGTGTTTTGCAGGTTGCGGCTAAGAAGCTTACCTTGAAAAACGTTACAGACTACATTGTCGATGTAATTAGTAAACGTTCTGAACTTGGTTATTAATTATGGTGTTGTAGTTATTCCCCATGACCTGATTGACTTCATTCCGGAGGTATTTGTCTTGTTATTGTAACTAATTGTGTTTATTTCTTTTTGTTGTATGCTCACTATCCACTAAACCCAAGATTCTCGGGATCAATATGTCATTCTTCAACTGATATCATTCATAACTCGCTTTCTACAGGTGCAACAACTTATTTCGGAACTCAATGAAATTCTTGTCCATGATTTTATAGATGAGGATAGGTTAGTACACCCAACATATTGAAGTTGTAACAATCCAAACAATCTGACAACATCGATTAGACCATCGGAGAATTCCAGCACTACTTTGGTTGGAAAATGCTCTCTCTTCTCTCCTCTCTCCCTTTCCCTCCCTCCGGCACCCTATTCCGACCTAACTCCCCATCTCCGACCAAGCTTTGCCTATTCCCACCAACGTCAACCCTCATCTGCAACCCTCGGCTCATCTATCTCTCATGGCCCATCCATCGACTCTGCCCTCCAAGCCTAACTTAGCCGTCGAAGTTATCAACTGTAAGATTGAGGACAACCACTTCTATGCCCTCATCCAAGTTGGTTCAGTAATCATAGAAGATGTGGAAGCCAAAAGCAAATTTCCTTGTCAAAATCGTAGCTACTTTGGTTTGTGGAGAACATCTCGACCCTTTCGAAACTTCCAACATCTAGCTTCTTTGTCAAAAGCGAGCAAGATGCTTCTGGTGTAACCAAGATTTCTAACATCCGAATCTATTCAAACTGGTTTTTATGATGTGTAGTGTGGCCTGCAGTTGGAGGACGATTCTTCATTCACGTTCCATCAGGAACTCTTAATTCAGGTTGATATTCCTTCCTTACCTTGTTAAATGATGCTTTGTCCCTCTTTCAAGTTGAACAGGTGACAAAAAACCTTCACTCAGTCCCAATCTCCTATGCAGACATAGTAAGGGGAAGAATGGTTAAGCCAGTTTTTCCAGAAAAACAGAGTCTCCTGCCCCCTCAGAACACCAAAAAACAGAGCAAATCTAATTTTTGGGTTCTAACACAAAATTCTCATACTTCATAAATGGAAGACCTCGTGGCAGAATTCAAGCTTCAAGAGGAATAAGGCAAGGTGAACCTCTTACTCCTTTCGTATTTCTACTCGTCAGTGAAGTCCTGGATGCATTACTTTCCCAGTTTCGAGAAAAAGGCAAATTTGAAGGTTTTATTGTTGGCAAAGATAGAATTCATGTTTCTTTGTTACAATTTGCGGACGATACTCTAATTTTCTGCCAAGATGACAAAGAAAAACTCAGCAACCAAAAGAAAATACTTGAATTATTTGAGTGGTGTTCGGGGTTGAAGGTTCATTGGGAAAAATCAGCTTTATGTGGCATCAATATAGACCATTTCAAGTTACAATCAGAAGCAGCCCTCCTAAATTGCAAGGCTATCTACCTCCCATTTATGTACCTTGGCCTTCCTTTAGGGGGGATATCCTAAGCAATTGGCTTTTTGGCAACCAGTGATCGACAAAGTCCAAAGCAAACTGGACAAATTGAAGAGATACAACCTCTCAAGAGGTGGTCGTGCCACCCTATGTGGGTCAGTTCTTTCTCATATACCAACTTACTATATGTCACTTTTTCAGATGCCCGAAAAAGTGATTCAAACTCTTACTATATGTGATTCGAACTCACTTTGCATGAACATTTATTCGTCTAGCTCTTACTATCTCTGTTTCAGATTTCCAACAATAACGCCATTTGTCTTGATGAGCTCATTAATCTTGCGTAACACAGTCCTCAGCATCGCTCCATCGTTTAGTTCCCACATCTATCGCTTAGCTCCAACAACCTGTCGCGTAGCTCAATCGTTTAGTCAACCATCTCGCGCATAGCCTATCGCTTAGCTACTGCGCAAATCGTTTACCTCCATCGTTTAGTGCTGACGCCTTATCGTCCAACGTATCCACTAATCGCTTAGCGTCATCGCCCAGCGCTCAACGTCCATCGCTTAGTATTTCGCCTATCGTCTAGCGCTATCGTCCAACTTCTACGCTTAT
>NW_028326930.1:0-26000 GCF_027475165.1 Benincasa hispida
TTAAAAAAGTAGACATATCTGAACTTGAAATACTTGTAATGTCAATAATTCAGTTATTATGAACATTCAGCAGATCAGAACTATTTTTAGTTTTAATTTCATTAAGCAAAATACTTACAGTGGTAATATTTTCCTGTAGATCGACCATCAACCATCACATTACCATTCATTTCTGAATATATCTGCATAAACATCAGCAGAGCCTATTAAGAGTCTCATCTCATGAATGCGACATTCCATTTTTTCCTTGAATTCTTGAAGAAACTACTTCAACTTTGCAACAGTCACCAAAGTTGAGTCCAAACGAAATATGAATTCTAAAGTAGTTATGAAGAGAAATGAGTACCTTGCAAGCAGAATCAAATCCAAAACTTGTGGGGACCTCTTTGCATTTGAGATCACCATCAATAGGTTTTGGGCAACCAATCGCTCGAGTATTCAAATTCTTACTCCTAATTTGAAAACAACAGAAAGAAGGGGAATATAAATAACAGGGTCTTGCACACACAAAAAAAAAAAAAAAATGGTACACTAGAGTAATTAATTACTCGACCTTATATTTCTACAATAAAAATAACATACAATAGCTTATCCATATATGACAATGAGAGTGAGAAAGAGAGAGCAAAAAGGAGGGAGGCAATAGACAAATTTCATAGTTCTGAAAAATACCTAAAGTTTTCAGCGAAGAGACAAGCATTTGTGTTAGAATCATCTCCACCAATTACAACAAGGCCATCCAGATCAAGCTTTTGAGTAGTTTCTCCAGCTTGCTTAAACTGAAAATAGAACCGAACTGTCAATTAATGCCTTGACTACAACTAAGACGTCTCAAAATGAAAATTCTGGGAAGAAAGAGTTTCACCTTATCTGGAGTTTCAATCTTATCCCTCCCATTGCATATCATATCAAAACAACCCCGATAAAAGAAAAATGCATTTACATCAAGAATTGCATTCAAATGGCAATCACATCGCATCAAGACTGCACATATTCACACTAACAATTCTAACAAGTGAAAGCAAGAAATCCCTTCAAGAAAATTAACCTGATTGCAATATGGATGGATAAATTGTGCAGTCAGTTCACATATTTGCATTTCATGATCCCTGTAGGACCACCCTTGATACCATACAACGTGCTTCCTTTTGCATGAACCTGTAGGTAATCTTCACAGAGATCGTAGAAGCTGCTAGATAGCCACAACTTGAACAGAAAAGCAAACATTTATTCTTGATTTATAAATGTGGACACAATGAGACCCTACCAAATAGACCAAAATTCACATTATGCCCTTCCAGTGCTTGGCCACCAAACTAGACAACTCCGATCTTCAATTTCTTATTCACCTGCACCGAACTGGAATCACTTGGCACCAACATTGCTGACAGTTGGCCGAAAAGATCAGGAAACAGCTTCGTGATCTCATCTGCACGCACATACAACACACAAATCAAACACTCTAAAACCTTAAGAAGTAGCAACTGGCCTCAAACGCATTCAGTAAAACTCAAGTTCCAAACAAAAGCGAGATTTACAATCATAAAAAAAAACACAGAAAAAGAACAAACAAAACTCAATGCATGTCACTACTCTTCCTTTAAGAAATCAATCAACTCAGTTACCAAACAGAATACAAAAAAAAAAAAAAAAAACCAAGTTATGAAGGCTAGGGCATGTAGAGTTGGTTGCTTTTGTTAGAAGTTGTAGGGTATCAGTTGGCAGAAAGAGAGCTTTGAGAACATCCTACCATGACTTTTTGCAAGTTAATTTTGTGTAAAGCTTGACAATGAAAAAGGAGGATCGAGAATAAGAGGAGATAAAGAGGGGGAGAAAGAAGACTGAGGTGGGAAATATTAAAATTAAATTTTCCCTTCCAAGTCATCTTGCCACATAAGTCATCTAGTAAAATTTCTATTTAAATTCCGTGGGCTAGGAAAAGTCCATGCAAAAAGGAGAACTTGTAGAGAGACCTTTTAAATCTATTTCTTAAAATTCAAAGACTAAAATGGCTAATTTGAAACATGAATAACCAAAAGAACTCATTATTTTATTCTCTAATAAGCGTCCATCACTACACTTCACAAGAATAGGATTGTCTTCCTAATTCTCATAATCCTTATTCCCACTAAAAACCAAATAACTTATCAAACGATTTTTGGTTTTTATACATAATATAATAAATATAATGTATAATATATATAAATAAATCGATAAATATGTATATATATACATACACGGTTTGTTCAATTTGGTTTTGAAATCAAAAACAAAATTAAGCCGAAAAAATTAGTTTCCTTATGATTTTAACTGAACTGAACTTTTAGTGAAAACCTTAAAAAAAATGCATCTATTATGTTAGTTTTAGTGTTCATCCCTACACTGAGCTTTCAATTGTGTCTAATAAGTCCCTTAAACTTTAAAAAATGAATCTATTACGTCTTTGATCTATTCAACGTATTTTTATTTTTAAATACATGCATCTAAACATAAAAATTGAAATTTTAGAAACCTAAATTCATATCTAATAAATCAATATGATTTAAGAAAAGTTAAAAATATCATAAACCTATTGGACACAAAATTTTGACAAAAATCTAAAAATTCAAGGACTAAAATTGTAATTTAACAAGATTATAAATATTAGAGAAAAAAAACACAAACAGAGAGACTACCCTAGCCATTTTCCCAATATATTTTAAGCAGGAAGGTTGAAAAAATTTCCACTTACCAATATGAATATACCAGCTTCCAGGTGACATAAAAATCCCAAGATTTGAACTGACTGACAGTGCAAAAGCATGCCCCTCCTTGTCTTGAGCTAAACTTCTTTGGGATCATACATATCAAGAGTAACAAGCCTACTCTGTCCAAACAATATCCTTCCATATCCAAAGAGAAAAGAGATAACCACAATGGGTTCAATACTTCAGTATGGAAATGTATGAATAAAGAAGAGCAACAGAATCATGAAGGTACCTGGTTGATACACATATATTCATTCAGCTCTAATTAAATGTATTTCTCATTGTAGATATGAAACCTGCATTCCTATTTGCCTGTTTAAGCTAATGACTAGAAGAACCTGACTAGGTATGAAACCCTATGCTAAAAAGGAAGAACTCTAAGTGTTGAATAAATGTTCTTCAAAAAGTTTGGAATTCAACTAATGGAATTCAACTATGTGCAAGGTGTTACTAAACAAGGCGTTTGGTATAAAACGCATAAAATAAAACTAAGTCCTGACAATCATGTGTGAAATTGTGAAGTTGAACGCATTGCATGAAAGTCGCCGATGCGTTGAGAACGCGTGAGCAAGAGCAGAGAAAGCGAGAGGTTGAACGCAAGGCACTGGGCAGACAATCGTGTAGCAAATGAGCAGTGCTACACGATGAGGTAGACGATCGTCTAGTAAGTGAGTGGCGCTACATGATGAGGTAGGCGATTGTGTAGGCGGGCGCTGGATGATTGTGTAGCAATGAAGGGAGCTAAACAATGAGGTAGGCGATCGTATAGCAATGCGCAGAGCTAAGCGATGCGCTAGACGATCGTGAAGATGCGCACTGCGTCAAACAATAAGAAGTCACGTGCTAGACTATCGGGCTATACGATAGGTAAAATACTACACATCAGTGTAAGCGCTAGACAATAAGCGTAGAAGTTGGACGATAGCGCTAGACGATAGGCGAAATACTAAGCGATGGACGCTGGGCGCTGGGCGATGACGCTAAGCGATTAGTGGATACGTTGGACGATAAGGCGTCAGCACTAAACGATGGAGGTAAACGATGTGCGCAGTAGCTAAGCGATAGGCTATGCGCGAGATCGTTGACTAAACGCTACGATAGATGTAGGAACTAAACGATGGAGCGGTGCTGAGGACTGTGTTACGCAAGACAAATGGCGTTATTGATGGAAATCTGAAACAGAGATAGTAAGAGCTGGACGAATAAATGTTCATGCAAAGTGAGTTCGAATCACATATAGTAAGAGTTTGAATCACTTTTTCGGGCATCTGAAAAAGTGACATATAGTAAATATGAGAAAGAACTGACCTTGGCACGACCACCTCTTGAGAGGTTGTATCTCTTCCATTTGTCCAGTTTGCTTTGGACTTTGTCGATCACTGCCAATACGATATACCAATTCCTCTTGAAGCTTGAATTCTGCCACGAGGTCTTCCATTTATGAAGATTGAGAATTTTGTGTTAGAACCCAAAAATTAGATTTGCTCTGTTTTTTGGTGTTCTGATGGGGCAGGAGACTCTGTTTTTCTGGAAAAACAGGCTTAACCATTCTTCCCCTTACTATGTCTGCATAGGAGATTGGGACTGAGCGAGGGTTTTTTGTCACCTGTTCAACTTCAAAGAGGGACAAAGCATCATTTAACAAGGTAAGGAAGGAATATCAACCTGAATTAAGAGTTCCTGATGGAACGTGAATGAAGAATCGTCCTCCAACTGCAGGCCACACTACACATCATAAAAACCAGTTTGAATAGATTCGGATGTTAGAAATCTTGGTTACACCAGAAGCATCTTGCTCGCTTTTGACAAAGAAGCTAGATGTTGGAAGTTTCGAAAGGGTCGAGATGTTCTCCACAAACCAAAGTAGCTGCGATTTTGACAAGGAAATTTGCTTTTTGGCTTCCACATCTTCTACGATTACTGAACCAGCTTGGATGAGGGCACAGAAGTGGCTGTCCTTAATTTTACAGCTGATAACTTCGACGGCTAAGTTAGGCTTGGAGGGGAAGGTCGATGGATGGGCCATGAGAGATGATGAGCCGAGGATCGCAGATGAGGGTTGAGGTTGGTGGGAAGAGGAAAAGCTTGGTCGGAGATGGGGAGAGGACGGGGAGTTAGGTCGGAATAGGCTGCCGGAGGGAGGGAAAGGGAGAGAGGAGAAAGGAGAGAGGAGAGAGCATTTTCCAACCAAAGTAGTGCTGGATTTCTCCGATGGTCTAATCGATGTAGTCAGATTGTTTGGATTGTTACAACTTCAATATGTTGGGTGTACTAACCTATCCTCGTCTATAATATTTCTTTTTCCATAACCTATCCTCATCTATAATATCATGGGCAAGAATTTCATTGAGTTCCGAAATAAGTTGTTGCACCTGTAGAAAGCGGGTTATAAATGATATCAGTTCAAGAATGACATATTGATCCCGAGAATCTTGGGTTTAGTGGATAGTGAGCATACAACAAAAAGAAATAAACACAATTAGTTACAATAACAAGACAAATACCTCCGGAATGAAGTCAATCAGGTCATGGGGAATAACTACAACACCATAATTAATAACCAAGTTCAGAACGTTTACTAATTACATCGACAATGTAGTCTGTAACGTTTTTCAAGGTAAGCTTCTTAGCCGCAACCTGCAAAACACATTATAAATTCGATGTACCCTATAAACTAAAGCTCGATGTACCAATAAACTAAACTTTTGCAACAGCACCAAAGGTGAGTCTAACGAAATATGGATTCTAAAGCAGTTACGAAGAGAAATGAGTACCTTGCAAACAAGGTTTGCGGGGACCTCTTTGCATTTGAGATCACCATCAATAGGTTTTGGGCAACCAATCGCTCGGGTGATATAAATAACAGAGATGGTACACTAGAGTACTCGACCTTAGCTTATCCATATATGACACAAAAAGGAGGGAGGCAATATTTCATAGTTCTATACCTAAAGTTTTCTAAATCATCTCCACCAATGGCCAAGATCAAGCTTCTGAGTAGTTATTGCTTAAACTAAATTTGCCTTGACTACAACTAAGACGTCTGAAAATTCCAGGAGTTTCAATCTTGGCATTTAATCAAGAATTGCATTCAAATGGCATGCATCAAGAAGTGATGAAAATTAACCTGAAACAAACATATCATTTCATGAGGGAGGTGCAATGTAGGTAATCATCGTTGCTAGATAGTTGAGCAGATTTATAAATACTGAGAAGGAGATTAGTTCATTGGCACTGCTGACGAATCAAAACAAGTTCAAAGAAGTAGCAACTAAACGCAAGTAGTTCCATTTACAAGGGCATGTGCAGTGGTTCTAACCAGTTGGCTTTGAGAGAACGTCATCTAGTCTATTTATTTAAATCTTTGTAGAGATAAATGTAAAATGGCCATCCTCATGATCAACTTCTAGGATTGTCTAATTCTTAAGAAGTAGCATACCTTTGCCAACACAAAAATTTGGTGGTCTAAATACATGCATCTAAAATAGAGCGAAAGAAAAGTTAAATGGACATTTTGTAAGGACTTTGCAAGATTCAAAATGGCCAAAACTTGCGGGGACCTTTTGCATTTGAGATCACCATCAATAGTTTTGGGCAACCAATCGCTCGGGTTTTCAAATTCTTACTCCTAATTCAACAGAAAGAAGGGGAATGATCAGCTGCACACCAAATGGTTAGAGTAATTAATTACATGACCTTATATTTCTGCTTAAAAATAACATATAATAGCTTATCCATATATGACAATGAGAGTGAGAAAGAGAGCAAAAAGGAGATTTCAATAGACAAACATAGTTCTAAAAAATACCTAAAGTTTTCAGCGACACAGGCATTGGTGTTGGAATCATCTCCACCAATTACAAGAAGGCCATCTAGATCAAGCTTATGAGAGTTTCTTCTTTGGCTTAAACTAAAAATAGAACCGATGGTGCCTTGAACAACTAAGACGTCTCAAAATGAAAATTCTGAGAAGAAAGAGTTTCACCTGATCTGGAGTTTCAATCTTAACCCTCCCATTACATATCTTATCAAAACGCACCATGATAAAAGAAAAATGCATTTAAATTTAAGAATTGCATTCAAATGGCCATCACTTAGCATCAAGACTACACATATTTACACTAACAATTCTAACAAGTGAACTTAGAAATCACTTCAAGAACCTGATTGAAGATATGGGAAATAAGAAAATTATAAATGTGCATTCAGTTCATACATATTTACATATTCAATGATCCAGGCTGCGTGACCAAGTTGAAACTTTTAGTACAACGATGTAGCATGTAACCTGTAGGTAATCTTCACAAAGATCGATAGAATTGCTGCCATACCATGATAGCCACAAGTTAATATTTGTAAAAGCAAAACATTGACTCTTGATTTAGAGATAAATGAGACATGGACACAATGATGACCCTACCAAATAGTCCAAAAATCACATTATGCCCTAAAGCCCAGTGCGTGACCACAAACTAGACAACT
Organism: Benincasa hispida; assembly: GCF_027475165.1. Lineage (NCBI taxonomy): Eukaryota > Viridiplantae > Streptophyta > Magnoliopsida > Cucurbitales > Cucurbitaceae > Benincasa > Benincasa hispida. The sequence continues at coordinate 7,230 of NW_028326930.1, forward strand.
CATCTATGTTCTAATATTCTGCAATATTCACCATCACTGGTAATCACTTGGCACCAACATCTAGCTGACGGTTGGAAAGAAAAGATCTAGGAAACATGACTTCGATGATCTCATTATGCACGCACATATAACACTAACAAATCAAAATCACTCTAAAACATTCAGTTAAGAAGTTGAGCAATAGCTTCATCAAACGCATTCAGTTCCTCTAAAATAGTCCAAATCCAAACAAAAGCGAGATTTACAATCATAACAAAACCCAGTAAGAACAACTAAAAATGTCAATGCATGTCAAATACTCTTCCTTTAAGACATCAATCAACTCAGTTACCAAACAGAATACAAAAAATAAAATATAAAAAAAAATTAAAAAAAACACGTTATGAAGGCTAGGACGTGTAAAGTTGGTTGCTTTTGTTAGAAGTTGTAAGGTATCAGTTGGCAGAAAGAGAGCTTTGAGAACATCCTACCATGACTTTTTGCAAGTTAATTTTGTGTAAAGCTTGACAATGAAAAGGGAGGATCGAGAATAAGAGGAGATAGAGAGGGGGAGAAAGAAGAGAGAGGAGGGAAATATTAAAATTAAATTTTCCCTTCCAAGTCATCTTGCCACATAAGTCATCTAGTAAATTTTCTATTTAAATTTAATGAATCTACTTGTAGAGGGACCTTTTAAATCTATTTCTTAAAATTCAAATACTAAAATGGCTAATTTGAAACATGAATAACCAAAAGAACTCATTATTTTGTTCTCTAATAAGCGTCCATCACTACTTCACAAAAATAGGATTGTCTCCCTAATTCTTCATAATCCTAATTCCCACTAAAATCCAAATAACTTATCAAACGATTTTTGGTTTTTATACATAATATAATAAATATAATGTATAATATATATAAATAAATAGATAAATATATATATACATACACGGTTTGGTTTAATTCGGTTTTGAAATCAAAAACCAAATTAAACCGAAAAATTTGGTTTCCATGTGATTTTAAATACATGCATCTAAACATAAAAATTGAAATTTTAGCATCCCGAATTCATATCTAATAAATCAATATGATTTAAGAAAAGTTAAAAAGATCATAAACCTATTGGACACAAAATTTTGACAAAAACATGAAAGTTCAAGGACTAAAATTGTAATTTAACAAGATTATAAATATTAGGAAAAAAAACACAAACAAGAGAAAATTAGGACAAAAGGAATCAAAAGCTACAGTTGAAGAGATTTGGAAATCAAAGAATTTTGAAATTGATTTTGTATAAATTAAAACAATTTAAAAAAAAATTTAAAAAAAAAAAAAAGGTCTTGCAGAAGTGCAAAATGAAAACAACAGATTTTGGGTAGTTTTTTGAAAATTTTCCTGCTCTTTCAACTTTTCTGCTTCAACATTTCAAGAATTCAATGTTTTTTGTCGCTCTAAACAAGCAAAAACGACGTCAGATTCCCTAAGCAGCAAAACAGAAAAGTGGCTAAAGAAATATGGTTCAATGGGGAAGCAAAAGTTGGTTTCTTGCAGCAGAGGTTTTAGAATCTTTGAAGAGAAGATGATCTTATTAAAACGATGGTAAAATTCTGCACGCCACGATATTAAAGAAGACAGATGAATATGTAAAGAAATTTTAACCTGTAAGTTCTGGTGTGTAAGCTCCTGGAGTGGACCTTGCTGAATTTTTATTTGGACAACATGCAGCGGAACAAGCTTTTGAGGAAGGAGTCATGACACAGCCTATTTTGCTCTGCCTTGTAAAATTGTGTAAAGAAGCAGCTCTAAGTTCATCTCTGGAGAATGATTGTGGATTGCTTGTTGTGATGATAGTTTAGACTGCTCATTAGATTTTATGGTCACCAATAATCTCCACAGGAGTAAAACCCATCTTTAAAATGATGAAACCTACTTGAATCTCTAACAATAATTTCCCGTTCAACAATCTGTGAGATCACCTTGATTGCAGCATTACAGTCTGTACAAGCTCCCAAGTTTTTCATTACCACGATTGGCAACCCATCTGGTGTGTTGAGTAGAGCAAACACAATCGCTAAGCGTTCACTGTGGTATTTAAGAGACTCAACTTTAATAACCTCATCCACATCGTGAAGGGCACAAGTTGAGTCTGGCTTATATCCTTTCTTCTCCATTTCCTTGGTCCTGCTTTGAGTAGAAATCTAGTAATGCATTTCCCACAAACACGTTCCAAACGAAGTTGGTCTTGAGAACAAGACCGTGAACTTGTTGTCCAAACTTTGTGTCATCTAGAACAACAGCAGCACATTTGGGCTACAAACGTAAAATTTGAAGGCTTTATTACACTATATGCAGTTCAAGGAAGAGTTTTATTGCTTCTTCACTCAATCCCTCATTTGAGTAACCTGTCATTAATGCATTGAAGGTTACTGTGTCTTTGCTTGACATCTGCTTGAAGAGCTGACTAGCTAAACATAAGCAATGGGTTTTGCAATAAGCATCAACCAACGAGTTGCAAACCATGAGATTGTACTCATATCCAAGTTTAACGACATGGGTATGAATTTGAACAATCACATTCTTAGTTTTCAGTTCACCACAGCCTGATAAGAAAGTCACTAGAGTCACATAATCTGGTTCTGTCCCTCCCTTTCTCATATCAGCATAAAGCCTTGAAGCTTCTTTAGATTGATTAGATTGCAAATAACCACCAATCAAAATTGTCCATGACACTGTCGTACATTCCACCGTGCCATCAAACAACTCTCTAGCTTTAGACAATTTCCCAGAGCACCATGTTGACAGAGATCGTATTCTTGCAAGGCATTTGATCAAACACCAAATGTGCGTGAAAAAGATCTCCTCTCTTGAGAAAATCGTTGACCTGGAAGTTAGAGTATATATTGATGTCATGAATGGCTTGTAATATGCTCTATATGGCGTCATAGAAATTCAATCACCATTTAGCCACAGAATTGAATACCACATATGCATGTCTAACACCAGCTAACGAGTTTGCCTTAGCATTGAACAGTGTACCTCATACAATCAACCCGAATTTAGAAAAGCTACATACAACAAGAAAACTAATGGGTAATCTTAAATCCATCATTAACAGACTTACCTGCTCTTCAGACTATGCAATATAGGGCTTAATAATTTTTTTGGAGAAGTGTATTGAATGATTAATGATGGCGTCTTCTTCTGAAGTATTGGCGTCTTCAGAGCATTTCGAAGTGAAAAAACTTGGTTCAAAAGTAGGATGGAAGTGAAGGGAATAAGATTGAGCTTCGTTGAAGTTAGAGAATAAACGAAGGCAAATGGTAAATGGTTCCTCCTTCCTCCGTATGGAGACAGAGCGATGATCGGTGGCCTAGCGATGATCGGTAGGGTTTCAAAATTTTGGCAACGACTCCAAGACAACGCGCCAGAAGAAAGCCGATCCGAAACTCTGGCGATAAAGTCGTCGCAAAGAGATCCATCACCGTTAACTTCAGTAACATTACAGAGGTGACGAACAAGATCAGTGACTTGGCAAGCAATGGCGTCATCGTCGAAGGAGCAGAGTGCGGCGACGAAGGGAGCGACAATGAAGTGAGAATGGAAAGTGAGAAAGGTCTGGAGGAATGGGGAGAACTGGGAGAGTGCGTAGGAGACGTGAACTTTGGGAGAGAGGGGATCGGAGATGAGATTGGAGAAGCAGAGAAGGCAAATGGTTCCTCCTTCCTACGTATAGAGGCAGAGCGATGATCGATGGCCATGGGAGAGGAATGGATTGATCATCTTCTTCCTGCGCTGGTTCGGGGAATGGATCTCTCGGACGAGGGTTTCAAAATTTTGGCCGTTGAGAGTTTTGCAATACATATCTTGCTGTAATAAATAACAAACCAATTTCTACTTCAAATTGGAAAATACTCTTCGGTCAAAGAGGACATGGGCGTATTGAATTCATATTCTATATTTTTCTTCTTCTTTGTAAAAAAAAAATAAAAAATAAAAAATAATATTCTCTCTAGTTGAATTCAAAATTAATATAGGTTAAATTACAAATTTTTCTCCATAGTTTCTCCAAATTTTTCTAAAGTACTTCAAATAAAAGTATGTAAGCATTTTAGTAGAAATTTTATTTTACATTGTAAAAGGTGATAGTTTTTTAAGATTCAAATTTAAGATGGGTGTTTGTTTGATTTTCAATATTTCCAAATAGACCTTTTTAAGTCTCCAAAAATTGAGAAATTATTTAAGTATGAGTTTGGTGCGGAGACTTGAATTAATAAGTTGAGTTGGTAAAAAATTTATGTGGAGTTTAAAAAATTTTGGAGTTCAGTTTAGTTAGTAAATTTATGTTTGGGGTTAAGTTATCAAGTCGAGGGTATCTAGTGTAGCTTTTTGTATTTATTTTTGTTTACTCAACATTTTAGTCAAACATTTGACTACACACATATTTTCTTGAAATTTCAACACTCAATTGATATGTCAACTTAAAAATTTCACATATATTTTCTAATTTTCTGCTTATAATCATTGGAGTTGGGGTAGATAAAATAATCTTGTTTGAAATTCTTAATCAAAATTAATGGCATGATGATCGATTGGAATTCGATTCTCTTCAGAACCTAAGGGATTTGTAGGTGAGTAGTATCCTACCTTTGTCAATTGAATCGTTCTCTATATAGACTCAAGCAAATCCCACGAGCTTGGTATGACTACCTCAAAATTAATATCTTACTTGGCTGGAATTTTTGCAACTCTACCTAAGTTTGAAACCACTATTATTTTCTTACTGATCTATGTTGATGATATTGTTGTAACAAGAAATGATTCTCATTTTATTACCAGATTTATTGGTGAATTGAATTGCTTATTTACGTTAAACAATATTGGTAACTTTAGTTTCTTCCTTGGCTTTGACGTATACAACACAGATTACAATATCTTACACATACACGACATGGATCTCAAGAAAACAATATGTTGTGGCTCGTTCAAGTACAGAGTACAAATATAGAGCTTTAGCTCGAGTTACAACACAGATTTGTTGGCTTGAATCCTTACTCACAGAAGTTGACCTTCGTCCTTCTCACACATCCATCCTCTGGTATGATAACATGAGTGCCCTTTTCCTCGTCTGCCAATTAAATATTCATTTTATTTGTGGTAAAGTTCTAGTACGTCAACTTGATGTTCGGTATGTATCCTCAGTGACCAAATTACTAACCGTTTGACCAAACCATTCTCTGAAGCAAATTTTGCAGAACTTCGTGGCAAACTCCGAGTGGTCATCTCACTCACTCGCTTGAGGAGGGATGTTAGGTTTGTTGTATAATTCATCCAAGATTCTAGCACTACCTGCTTGAAAATTTCCCTCTTTAATCATTCAACATTTTCACATTATTCTAGTTTTCTCTCTGTTTGTTTCTTAAAAAATGACAAATGGGAACATGAAATGGAATCACGATGTTGAAATTTGTAGTGAGATTTATTACATATTTTTGGTTGATTGTTCATGAAACTGCAATTAAATAGAGTGATTTTAAGAGTGTAGAGCTACGGTAACTTCCAAACCATTGGCCATGGAGAGAATAGTCATCATTCTGTAGTTGACTCGATGCCCACTCACCAAACTGAATTTGTAAAATCTGCACAAAATGGCAACATTTGTAGATATGCCGAGTCTTTCCCCATGCAAATCCTTGGTCCAACCTGCATCCAAAACCATTATTTCACCTTAAGTTTCATATTAACGGGTCCCGTTTGATAAGTGTTTGCATGGGTCAATACAAAGTTTTAAAAGTGAATTTTTAAAAGGGAAACTAATTTGTAATGTATGCTTAACCTAAAATTTGTATAGTAGGTTGAGGTTTTTTTTTTTTTTTTTTTTAATTCTTTGTGATATGTATTTTTCCTAGTGTATTAGTATTTCAATTTCTCAATTGGTTACGATTTAGATCTTGAATTTCATTACGTTAGGACTTTTAACCCTACAACTGGTATAAAAACCAACTCGTATAATTAATTTAGAAATTTCAAAATTTGCATTGGTTTGGTTGGTTGAATTGCATTATGTGGTTTGCGAATGAATGTTTATGGTAAAGTTTGGTCTTATATTACATGTTTAATTTGATTAATTTGTATAGGACCCTGCGTTTTTTGGCATTTTATCATATAATTCGAGTCTTCTGTAAGCCCATGTTTAGAATTAGGGTTGTTAACAATGAAGATCGAGACCAATTTTGACAAAAAAAAAAAAAAAAAGGAAGAACATTCGACGATCTGCCTAGAATCACTTTCTGATGTTGCAGCATTGCAACGCTACAACTGTGTTACGCAAGGGTTTGCGTTGTGCGCGGTTTAGGGTACTCCAATTTGGTTCGGCTGGTTCAAGGTGGTTTGATCTGGTTTTGTATTGGAGTGGATTGCTTCATTGTTTTGGGGTCCGATTTGAAGCAATTGGAGTCGGTTTAGGTTGGTCTAGGTCGGTTCTAAAGCGGAAGAAACTATTTTAGGATAAAGTTTACAAAAATTATAATTTATTGCTTTATATCCTAGGAGCCAAATTAGCAATTCATTTGCTATTTAAATACTTTATGGATGTCATTTAGATAAATCTCACCATAGGTTAAGCATGTTCATGCATTTTAATATATTATAAGGGTTATAAATACATTTTGAAATGTTAAATATATGGAATTGGAAAAGCATGATGCATGACATTACTTAGGTAAATATAAATGGTTAGATCTATTAATGTTTTATATATGCTTTGTTGATTTTCATGAATTGTTTAATATAAGTGTTATATTAATAAAGTTGAAAATCAATTTGCATTGAGCATGACACATTCATAGTTTAATATAATTGTTATATTGATGTCATGAATGCTTGTAATATGATTTTCTTATTAGTTAGAATGTGATAGTTAATTAATTAAACCATAGAAAGCATGAATATAGGGCTAATAATTTTTTTGTATAGTTATAAAATTAATATTTAGTAACCGTCAACATATAATAGAGAGTTACATGCAAACTTAGGATCTTAGGGAATTGGATTTTTTTTTTTAATAAAATGTTTAAAATCAATTTAGAACTTATACATTGATTCTAATAAGATTGTAATTAAGTGTTTTTTTAATAGATTTAAAATATGACTAAGTAGGACAAACAAGACTTTAAGTTAGAAGGAAACTCTAATGGTGAAGTTATGTCTAGGTTGGGGGTATTTAAGATGATGATTTACGAAACACCTCCTACCTGGATACTGACTCGAAGCTTGAGTTGAATTAACTTTAGTCACGTTAGCAAGCAATATCACTAGATTAATTAAATAGTTTAATTCACATAGAACATCAAAGTAAATACCTTATTATAAGAGTTATAATAGGCATAAACTTAGATAGATTTATTAGCCAAAATTTAACTAAGTATAATAAAACCCAAAACGGTAGAAAACTTTAGTGGGAAAAAATGATATACGGGATGTATCAATTTTTAGCCCTCACGTCCATGAGATCCATGCTCGGTTTCGTGTTGCCCTAGATGCAGTCTCCCTTCAGAAAGTGTTTGCATGGGTCAATACAAAGGTGAATTGGGAAACTATTCATAGTAGATGGGAGAAGGACGTGTGTCAACGTATCCTGTGGTCTCAATTAGGTTGCACCGTGAGATTCCTATGATCTGTCTGCGTGTCATCTTAGAGCAATCACCCATTCGAAGGGTCTAATCATAGGATTTGGAACAACGCAAACTCCAGTAATTGATAGAGTTTCTTAGGTTAATCTTCAACAGTTGCCTTTCCTTACGGTAGCCTGTTGAAGCGTACCTTTGGGATCCAAAAATGGTAAGGTCACACTTACGGGTTGAATTAAGCTAGTTGATGAATCCTTGGTCGAAAAAAAATAGCTAAGAACTATAGGAATAAGGTTTATTCTAATATTAGTAATTAGTTGAGATCGCCTCAATTAAAAAGAGGGGTAGTTGATCACCCTTCAGTGGTCGTTGCTCTAAACCTTTGAAGTATTGTTGCCAAAAAAACTAAATCAATAACTTAATTAGGATTCTTTGATTGCTTGTTTTTTTTTTTTTTTTTTGCTGAATTGATTAGATGCTTGTATTTTGTGTGATGGGCTAAGACAAATATAGCTGATACGATTAATTGTTTGTTATTCTTTTCAGCATGTCTTCCACAATTATTTCCTTGTCAAAGAACGAAAAATTAATCGGTGATGCATATCTCGTAAACCTAAACTCTCTAGATGACCCTCAAAACTTTAGCCGTGATAGCCTTTGTAAATGGTTCATCAATATTTTGCTCCGAAGCTATCTTCATGATGATCACATCTCTTTGTTGCATAATCTTTTGCATCAAGTGATACCTCCTCTCTATGTGCTTGCCTCTCTTATGGCTTTGAGGTTCTCTTAAATCTACCACAACACTACTGTTATCACAATAAATGGCGATGGACAAAAACATATTTGGAACAACTTCCAAATCAATCAAGAACTTCCTTAGCCATACAACTTCCTTAGCAACTTCACAAGCAACTACATACTCTGCTTTTGTGTAGAGTCCGCAATGCACCCTTATTTGATGCCCTGTCACACTATAGCTCCTCAATTAAAAGTGAACACCGATCCTGATGTGGATTTCTTAGAATTCTTATTGGTCTAAAAGTCAAAATCAGTGTATCTAGTAAGGATCGAATCCTTAGCTCTGTACACAAGCATATAGCCCCTCATTTTCCTTAGATACTTGAGGATTGTCTTAATCGCATATCTACTAACAATCTCAACTGCATAGCACATAACATGGCATACGTAAGACTGCCCACATCTGATGCGTAAGGAATCTGTCTTATCTCCTCAACCTCTTGAAGTGTCTTAGGACACTTGGACAATGTAATTCCATACCTAAAAAGTAGATTGCCCTTATTGAAATTTTGCATCAAATATCTGACAAGTATTTTGTCAATATAAGATGCTTAAGACGACTAATATTTGTTCTTGCAATTTCTAATAATTTGAATACCAAGAATAAATCGTGTTTCCCCAAAATCACTCATTTGAAATTGAGCAGAGGTTCAATTCTTAATTTTAGTAAGGAAGCCTACATCATTTCCCAATGAGTAGTATATGATCTACATACAAAATAAGAAAAGAAACAATACATTTGATGATTTTCTTGTAAACACAAGGTTTACTAACGTTTTGATCAAAATCACGAGATTTGACTGCAGTGTTAAATCTTATATTTCAAGATCTAGATGTCTGTTTCAATCCATAAATGGATCGTTTAAGCTTGCAAATTATTTACTTTTAACCTTTTATGAGTTCTTTGGTCAATTCATGTACCCTCATCAAGATTGTCATTCAGAAAAATGTAGTATTGACATCATTTTCCATATCTCATAATCATAATATGTGGCAATAGATAAGAGAATGCGAATAGACTTCAACATGGCAACAGAAGAGACTCGGATGGTTGACGCGGCGACGAGGGTTCCCTTTTAACGGCGGCAAGGGTTCCTTCCAGCGTGAAAAACAAAAGGGAGCTCTTGCATGCACCTAGGGAAAAGGAAAATTTTAATTTCTTTCCTTTTTTCCCTTTATTTATATGTATGTAAATATATATAATAATTAAAACCCCTTTCCTTTTCCCTTTTAAATTCCAAATTTCAAATTCTTTTATTAAATCCAAAATCTCTTCTTAAATTTCATCCAAATAAATTCAAAATCAATATTTCAAATCCTTTCCAAAATCATCCTTTGAGTGAATTTAAATCTTCCATCCTCAATAACAAATCGAATTATCTTACTAAAACAATTCAATTTAACCAAAAGCCTAATTAAATCCCAATTAACTCAAAATAAATAAATCAAAATTAATTTAGCCAAAATGTAAATCGTGAATTCGAATTCGTCCATACAAATCCAACATCAATAATAAATATTTACATGAAAACTCCGTGGGTGTTATATTTTGGGGGATTTTGTTTTTGGTTTGATACAAGTAAAGCAACTTCACTTACCCAACCTCACCTTCATCCATAAGAACTGACTTTTGATATTCTTAAGAGCATTTTTGACAAATTGAAAGGGCAAAGATAGTGAATGAGGAAGGAGAAAAACATATATGGAGAGAAAAAAAAGCTCACTGATTGATGATTTTGAGAGATATCAAAAAGAGAAACCACCGAGACTGTGGGGGATGCCAAGACTAGAAGAACGCAGGAGGGAAGAATCACCGAGAAGAGAGACAGACGCCAAAAGAGTGAATCGACACGATGATGCAATAAATTTTGGGAAATAGAAAGATAGATGCCAAATGGGAAATGGTTTGGGGAAATTGAAATGGGGAAAGATGGGAGGGAAAACAAAATAAAAGGGCAAATCGAGAGAGATTTTTGGATGGGTGTAAAAATTTACTTAATTTTTTCAGAAATATTTTGTTACTTTCAGCGACAAGGTAAATTTGTTGGTAAAAATTTTTAAAATTTAGTAGCACTGGTCAATACGTTACAAATTGTTTTAGAGACGCTAGTATATATTTCGTTGCTAAAAATGATATTTTTCAACATATTTCTAACGTGTTGCTATAACTTAGCTTTTAGCAACAAAAATTACTGAAATTTTGTCACTGAAAATGAATTTTCTTGTTGAAAGTCCATGACTTTTCATAGCATTTTTTCAACGCTATAAAAAGTTTATTTTGATAGCACATACATGATGTTATAAAAACATTTCATAACGTAAAAAATAACGCTATTGAAACGTTTTAGTAGCGTTTTTATAGCGTTAGAAAAACGCTATCAAAACGTTTCAATAGCGTTTGTCCAATGCTAAAAAGAAAGGTTATTGAAACGTTTTGATAACGCTTTTCTAACGCCATAAAAAACGCAATCAAAATGTTTCAATAGCATTGTAAAAATGCTATAAAAGAGTGTTCATAACATTTTATAAACTTTTTCGTAGCCGATGTTATTAAAAGTCCTCGACTTTCCATAGCGTTTTTGTATAGCTATTAATATCACTATAAAAAGTTGCATATGATAGCTTTAATTCAATGTTATGGAAACATTTCATTGTATTGGAAAAGTACCATCAAAAGTTGTCATAGTAATAAAAAAAAGTTATAAAAGACATTCTATAGCAATTTTAGGCACGCTATTGAAAGTCCCTTATTTTTATTGTCATTTTTTCATCGTAATGGAAAAAAGCTATAAATACCCCATCTTCAAGCATGAATTTTAACGTTAATAAACTTTCTATAGCAATTTTATAGTAGTAAAAACAATACTATAATTTATCTTTAATAGCACTTGTTAATAATATTTTTTTAGATTTTACAATTTGGTTCGCAAATATTATTGTAGAATTAATTATAAACATATATTTATAGAAGTCGCTTGCCCATATTATTGTCTAGACGAATAAAGATGTAGTTCACATTTCATACAAATCTACAATCTTAATGATGACCAAAATCTTCAAATTTATAGCATACAAAAGAAATAAAACACTATATTCATCCAAAATGTTTGATATAGTCATGAAAAGTATGTTCCAACAAAATTCTTACCTAATAGAACAAGTTGTAAATTCTTAATCCAAATAAAATGACTACATATATAATCCCAAAAAATTGATACAAACAAAACAAATGTTTAGATTATAGCGATACCAAAATTCTCACACAAAAAATATGAAGCTCCGATGTTTGTCGTCATATCAATCACCTTATAAAAAATGAAACAAAATAGCTTTCATAAATCATCATGATCTATCTATTATAACGATAGATTAGCTAATGAACTAAGTAAACACTTAATTCACAAAGTAGTAGCCAAATTTTCTTACATAGTTTGACTTTATCCATTGACGATGCAACAGTAGTGCCCATAACATCGTCAACAATAATAATGTCAGATGTAGGCCTCCATAAGGAAAAAAAATGTATGAAATGCATGAAATCATCAATTATACTACTTGAACAAGACGTTCCCACATGATTGGGTTCAACACGCTCCTAAAAAAAAAATGCATGAAATCATTCAAACGCCGAGAAGCCAATGAGCCATTGGGGGGAAGGGGAGGTTATAACCAACACAAATTCACAACATTTAGAAACTCCTACTTGAACTAAATCACTACTCAAATGCCAACAAGCAAGAAATAGAAAAAAATAATAAATGAAAAATCAGCGAGAATAACCAAAATGTCAGCAAGAAACCAACTGAGCCACAAACTGATACTCCTAAAATAATATAATTAAGAGTATAAGACAAACCATAATTGGATTTTTATTTATACTTCCATAACCAATTTTACAAATGCAAAATTGTCATTGAATGGGTTCTTTCCATTTCTGAAATTTGCCAAGTGTTCTTTAGAAGTTTTGATCTAGGAGGCAAACCCTCATCATTTCTAGAATTAAGCCAAGCAACATGCAATTAAATTTCTAATTAAAAAATTAGAGAGGTTGCTTTGAATAAAGGAGATTTTGAAAATGTGTAAAAGAAAAAGAAGGAAACGTACCTAAAATCGCTTTGATATTCTCTTTGAACCTTAACTCAAAAGTTACAAATTTGAGAATTGAAGAATATTTAGAATGTTTCAATTATCTGTCATATAACCAGCTTTCACCAATTTTACAAGTCTTCAACAGTCAAAGATTGTTGTCAAGCTCCAATTAATCCACCAAATTCTTTCCTTTTATAGCGGTTGGATTTTCTATCATGACAACACACATAATCCTTAGAGAATACTAACATTTGACCTTTATTCACATATGTACTTTCTATTTATTATTCCTTTTACAATGAGATAAAATCAGGCACCTTCCTTTCACCAATGAACTAGCTAGAAAGTCTAAAAGCCTTAAAAGAGATTCACCTATTTCAAGAGATATAGGAAAAGAGAGCACATTACAAAACAGAAAATCCATTCAAAAGCATCAAACAAGTGCAAATTAAAATACTAGCCACATTGATAAAATGAAATATGTATCCATAAATTTGGATGAAAGAGCAACCTCAATCATTCCTAATGAAATTAAACTAACAAAATGACTTTGAAACAACTCTAATTCATTTAGTTCAAATACATGGCCTCAATGTACAAATTTCCATCCATTTTGAACGTATAGGGAATAGGGAAATACATACACAACACCCAAGCAAATGACATGAAAAAAAACTAATGAAAAAGGTTGGGAAAAACTTCTTTAAGAAGAAGAATGGAGAAAGAGTGAAAGACATGGTAAATGAGACTTTTTGTGTGAATTCAGAGAGAAGGGTTAGACCTTTCTGTACCTATTTGAGCGGCAACTAAAACAATTAAATTGGTCCTATAAATGCATTTGATTAGCAAAAGAAGAGTATGAAATTACCATTATTTAGACAACCTAGAAGAAAAGTAGCAGAAACTGATCATCATTTCACACATTTGGAACTAAATGGGTATGCAAAATCAGATCAAAATGCACTAGAAATAGCCTTGTATCGACAACAATCAAAACAGAGAGAGAAAAGGGTCAAAACGGAACTTGCAGTAGCTTTAAATATACAATATAATGGATATATTGGAGAGATTCCTACAAAATATATATATATATATATATCATTTCTCTAATAAAATCTATACCATAGCTGTAAGAACATAATGTTCACTAAACTAAAGCTATGATATGCTTAATATGTAATGAATTGTATATCATGATTTTGCTAACAACTCATCAATGAAAGACATTGCTCAAAAGGAACAAAACAGTTGTAGAAATTACCTCTTGGCAATCTTTCAGTTCCAATTCCAAACACCTCGATTGAAACAAGAACATAGTCTTACCCGTCCAAAAGAATACCGTCTTTATCAAACACTCTTCTTGAAACACTATTGGTATAAGTTGCACGTGAAGTTTAGTTTTCTAATTAGTTTATATAATGCTCAATAAGAAAATGAAAGAAAACTCGAGTTTGTGCATAAAAAGCAAAAAAGAATGTCAAACTTTTAAATAAGAAAATCAGTAACGAAATGCAACAAGTTTAAATTATGAGAATCTCCTTCAAACAAATTTAAACTCATTTCTTGCCTTCGGATTGACATTTCTTGCTTCCACATTAATGGAATATTCCCCGCCTATTTCTTTTGCCAATACCAGCAAAGCATACTTAGCATTTGCTTTGAAGTATTTCCTACCTTTTACTGCTACTTTGGTCTGCGATTTTGTTTCATATTTACAATGTTTTGATCTGATTTCTTAATTCCATTGTAGCACTGGAAGCTTGGGAGCTGGAAACTCAGAAGCGGAAGTTTCAAACATAAAAGTAAATAGAGCATTGATTTGAGGAACCAACAATGGGTGAGAATAAAGACTTGATAGGTATGTGAATGGTAAAATTCTTTTGAATTTTGATAAAATTTTGTAAAGATTTGGAGTTTGAACAAATTGATGTGATTGTCAATGTAAAGCAACAAACTTTATGTTGCAATCAACTTCACTAAAGGCATAAAGTAATGAAATCTATTCCCCATTTCTCGACTTCTTTGTATTTGACAGAGAAAAATTGGCCAAACTTCCAAACTACAATTGAGCCTTTAAACTTGCTGGAAAAGAAGTCACACATTTAATCTTTAAAAAACGATTGGGCCAAAATCAACCAACTTAAACTTATCACTAATGATTAAATTCATCCAAAGGATTCGTAATTGATATATAATACTATAAAATAAATTTGTAATCCAAAACACGTATTTTGTTTCTTATCAAGGAAATAACAGGGTAAGTAGAAAATGTAGTTTCAAGCACCTTCATTGTCCATGAATAGAGATACTTTTTTTCTTTTTGGAAAAACAATTAATATAGCATTCATTATTTAGCAATCAAACGAAGTAACTGCTAACCCCAATTTTTCCTCCAAAAAACAAAACCCACAAAGAAACAAGTTCAAGAAACAAAAATGAAACCATAGAAAAAGCATAAACTAGAAAAAAGCCAAATCATCCAAAAGAAATGAGAGATAGAGAAAAGATGATGAAGTAGATTATGAGATAAACCTTTATTGAAAATCTTTCCTTGCAAGTTCTAACCATGAGGCTAGAGTTCTTGGAAATCTACATCAAAAAGACATTATAGAGAGTTGAAAAGAGGAGGAAAGACATATTGGTTCAAATGTATTAATTACATTGGATCATTTGCAAACCATTATAGATTTGATATGCATGCACTTAACACCTAGAATTGTTCAAAAAGGACCTTGGAACTTCAATGATACTTTCTAAAACAACATTTGGGATTCTATTCAGCAGAAACAATAGGCCGACATTTAGATTATACTTTCTTAAGAAAACTAAAAAGCACGTATAAATAATCCACATTCACATTCTATGGTTACATCATGTTCAAAAGAAAATTAATAATCCATAACTACAATTCCAAAATACTGGGTCAGTCACAAATGAATCTAAATACCTGCTGAAATTTTGAACTCCACTAGATGTATGCAAGAAGACCACTTAGCTTTTTAAGCTACCATCCCTTGAAATTGACATGAGAGCCAAATTATAGTCAAACAATAAGAACAAGCATAAACAAATTAAATCAACAAGCATAAACAAATATCGATTAAAGTACACACAATGGTTAGGGTCTCACTATGTTAATAACACTCAAACTAATATAGATTTTTGTTGAATAGAGTTGATTGAGTTGATTTTTAACTAAATCAATCGTGCAAAATTGATAATTTGATCAAAATATAACACATCCAAATTTTCTCAACATAAACCCACCAAACTGAAGCAAACTAAAAATAACACACAAAACCAAAAAGTAAACTGAAAAGAAAATCAAGTATCTTAGATCCTCACAAAGGATTCTTCATTATCACTATCTTACAATAAAGATATCATTTTGTCTCCCCCACCAACGGTTCCTAAAATACAAGAGTAAATATAAAATTACTAAAAATAAGTTGTGCAATGTTTGACTCAGATTTCAAAACCAAATTAAGTAGCAGCTTAATATAACCACTACAAAAACTTCCATGTGTTCTTAACTTGTCTATTTTAGCTTCTCTCACAGACTAAGTAGCAGAATATATTGTTAAACATGCAATGTAGTTTGAAGAGAATCTAATATATATTTTAAACTATCATAAAAGTGGGGATATGCATTAAAGAAAAATTAGAAGGGGAAGAAATCCTTCCCCCTGTTTTTGTTTTTCTTACTTCCGTTTGTTTGTTTCCTCTTTCAGTTTCTTTTAACCGATCAGTGTATTTGATATCACGCTTGTAATTTTTAACCAAAATGTATTGCTGTATACATTTGGATTTAGAAAATAGTTTTATGGTGTGCCCCTTCCTATGTCTGTTTCCTTAATTTGATTTTGCAGTCATTGTGTGTACTAATGTATTGAAATTTGAGTCAATTCTTTGTCCTCGTATTTTAGGAACCCTCAACAACACTAAAAGGTGTAGTAAAACCCTCAACAAAGAAATCAGATTTAAGTGTATACAAACAGATTGACAAAAATCAAAGGAAACAAGAAGAGAAAGGTAAGAATGAGCAAGAAATTTAAAAAGTTAAAGAAACAATGGAAAAGAACTTGCTCAAACGAACCTTGGAGAGTCGGGGCGCACGAAGGAGCATATCTGGGGGATTGAACTCTGTGGGTTAGTTGCTACTCGAAATGAAAGCGAAGAAGAAGAAGATCTGGGCACGATTATGTCTGCATGATGGGTTTTGCACGAAATGGAAGTGAAGAATGAGAGGGAAGTCTGCGTCTTGCGATGGGTTTTGGGTATTTGGAAGAGAGAAGGTGAATAGTGTGAAAATGGTGAGAGAGTGACGAAAGAAAACATAATCAATAACAGGGAAAATGAGTTTTGGGTAAAGTGGAATTTTTTTTTACCACTTTCTAATAGGATTTTGTATAAAATGCTATCCTAAAAAGCAAGGATATTTGTTGTCCTGTTTTACCGGTTTAATTTCAGTCCATTTGTTTACTACCTTTGTAAAAGAGCAATGAGGAAAATCTCCTTAAATTCATTAACTTCAACAAAGTCAAGTCAAGCCTTGTACAAAAATAAATTTGATCGATGCATAAATTAACTATCGAATAACTCTGTCAAAATTCAAATTGCACTCATATTTTGAAGTTAGGAAAATAATAACTTTGTCAAATTGGAGTTTGAAACATCCGGTCAGAGCTACAACAATATCAAACTAAGCTTAAGAAGAAGAGACACTGTTTTGAATTTTTCATTTTCTTTTTATAATTTTAAAACTAGTTTCTAAATAAAAAATTTCTATTTAATGAAAGTTGATATAAATTATAGATTGATACCACTAAAAACAGTTAAATTATGAAAGAAGTTGTCACAGAAATTCGATAAATGGTATACCTTGAAGGGACTTTGCAGACTTGTCCTATGGTAATCTGATAAATGGGATACCTTTCAGAGAACGAATAGCTATCTCAGAGAAAAGGAATTGGATCATAGTAAAACGTAATAAGGAGGAGACAAAACATACCATACCACATAAATCCAACTGGAAGGTTCATCAAAGCTCCTATATGTCTTTAATTCAAGAAAACGGGATGAAAGGATAGTGATCTGGTCAATACAACTTAATGTTAGTGAAATTATTAATTTGCTTCTATAATTGGCCTTCTACTGCAAAATATAATATCAAATTAGAAATTCAGTTACCACTCTCATTTACCCAATTTTATACTACACTATACGTAAATAGCACACATTTACCAGCTCAAAAAACAATATCATTTCCATATTAATAAATCTATAACACAAAATAATTTACAATAAAGCATTTCTATATAAAAGAAAATATAAATAACATAATCTAAAAAATATAAATGAACTAACGGAGAAAACGCCTAATGGATGAAGATTAAAGAGAAAGATGAATGAGATAGTGGAATAATTAACGGGAAAAGTAGGTTAGTGTTCAAAGAAATTATGACCACATCTTAATATATATAACCTACTACCTCTTCAATCACAAATGGTGTTAATCACATTAATTGTTCAAATTAGAAAAAAATATGTGAAAGAGAAGAAAACAAACAGCCAACGGCCAAGTAGCTAATAATATATATAATTTTGTTGCCTTTTGTTATCTTTTTTGCCCTTAATCTTGTTCATCCAAGGTTTCCAGAAAAACTTATTTCGTGGAGTTGAACTTTGTATTTGTATTATTTTGAGTATAGCAAGTACAATCTCTAATACATAATCCTTTGATGCTTTTAAAATAAACTATAGTTTTAAGCTGGTTGACCTTCTTGGATGGTCAACCTTTGGGATTATTGATCTTTTTGGATGGTCGTTGATGATCTTCTTAGATGATCAGCCTTTGGGCTTGATTATCTTCTTGGATGATCGATTATTGGGCTTATTGATCTTCTAGGATGATCAGCATTTGGGCTTATTGATCTTCTTGGATGATCGGTCTTTTAGTTTGATGATCTTTTTGGAGGATTAATATTCACACGAGGCTTATAGAGAAATTTTTTTCGTGGAGTTGAACTTGAGTCGGTGTTGATGTTGATGTTGTTTTGATGTGATGTGGTTCGATCTCTAGTATTTGATCATCTGATTCTCTCTCGGTTGAATGCGTACGCTTGATGTATAGAAGTGGAGCGTGTGGATATTCAAAAGTCTTCAGGTGTAGACTTAAGTCTTCAAGTGTGGTCAGCTTCAGGACTTGGGGCGTCTTTTGATTGTTGGAAAAAATATTTCTAGGTCCTCTAGAGTGTAGAGTTGCCGACCCCACGAA
>NW_028326931.1:0-9327 GCF_027475165.1 Benincasa hispida
AAAAGCAAACATTTATTCTTGATTTATAAATGTGGACACAATGAGACCCTACCAAATAGTACAGAAATCACATTATGCCCTCCCAGTGCGTGGCCACCAAACTAGACAACTCCGATCTTTAATTTCTTATTCACCTGCACCGAATGGAATCACTTGGCACCAACATTGCTGACGGTTGGCCGAAAATATCAGGAAACAACTTCGTGATCTCATCTGCACGCACATATAACACACAGCTCATACACTCTATAACCTTAAGAAGTAGCAACTGGCCTTAAACGCATTCAGTAAAACTCAAGTTCCAAACAAAAGCGAGATTTACAAACATAAAAAAAACACAGAAAAAGAACTTTGAGAACATCCTACCATGACTTTTTGCAAGTTAATTTTGTGTAAAGCTTGACAATGAAAAGGGAGGATCGAGAATAAGAGGAGATAAAGAGGGGGAGAAAGAAGACAGAGGTGGGAGATATTAAAATTAAATTTTCCCTTCCAAGTCATCTTGCCACATAAGTCATCTAGTAAAATTTATATTTAAATTCCGTGGGCTAGGAAAAGTCCATGCAAAAAGGAGAACTTGTAGAGAGACTTTTTAAATCTATTTCTTAAAATTCAAAGACTAAAATGGCTAATTTGAAACATGAATAACCAAAAGAACTCATTATTTTATTCTCTAATAAGCGTCCATCACTACTTCACAAGAATAGGATTGTCTTCCTAATTCTCATAATCCTTATTCCCACTAAAAACCAAATAACTTATCAAACGATTTTTGGTTTTTATACATAATATAATAAATATAATGTATAATATATATAAATAAATCGATAAATATGTATATATACATACACGGTTTGGTTCAATTCGGTTTTGAAATAAAAAAACCAAATTAAGCCGAAAAAATTAGTTTCCTTATGATTTTAAATTGAACTGAACTTTTAGTAAGAACCTTAAAAAAAATGCATCTAGTATGTTAGTTAGTTCATCCCTACACTGAGCTTTCAATTGTGTCTAATAAGTCCCTTAAACTTTAAAAAATGAATCTATTACGTCTTTGATCTATTCAACATATTTTTATTTTTAAATACATGATCTAAAAATAAAAATTGAAATTTTAGAATCCTAAATTCATATCTAATAAATCAATATGATTTAAGAAAAGTTAAAAATATCATAAACCTATTGGACACAATTTTGACAAAAATCTAAAAGTTCAAGGACTAAAATTGTAATTTAACAAGATTATAAATATTAGAGAAAAAAAACACAAACAGAGAGACTACCCTAGCCATTTTCCCAATATATTTTAAGCAGGAAGGTTGAAAAAATTTCCACTTACCAATATGAATATACCAGCTTCCAGGTGACATGCCCCTCCTTATCTTGAGCTAAACTTCTTTGGGATCATACATACCAAGAGTAACAAGCCTACTCTGTCCAAACAATATCCTTCCCAATCCAAAGAGAAAAGAGATAACCACAATGGGTTCAATACTTCAGTATGCAAATGTATGAATAAAGAAGAGCAACAGAATCATGAAGGTACCTGGTTGATACACATATATTCATTCAGCTCTAATTAAATGTATTTCTCATTGTAGATATGAAACTTGCATTCCTATTTGCCTGTTTAAGCTAATGACTAGAAGAACCTGACTAGGTATGAAACCCTATGCTAAAAAGGAAGAACTCTAAGTGTTGAATAAATGTTCTTCAAAAAGTTTGGAATTCAACTAATGGAAATTCAACTATGTGCAAGGTGTTACTAAACCAGGCGTTTGGTATAAAACGCATAAAATGAAACTAAGTCCTGACAATCATGTGTGAAATTGTGAAGTTGAACGCATTGCATGAAAGTCGCCGATGCGTTGAGAACGCGTGAGCAAGAGCAGAGAAAGCGAGAGGTTGAACGCAAGGCACTGGGTAGACAATCGTGTAGCAAATGAGCAGTGCTACACGATGAGGTAGACGATCGTCTAGTAAGTGATTGGTGCTACATGATGAGGTAGGCGATTGTGTAGGCGGGCGCTGGATGATTGTGTAGCAATGAAGGGAGCTAAACAATGAGGTAGGCGATCGTATAGTAATACGCAGAGCTAAACGATGCGCTAGACGATCGTGAAGATGCGGACTGCGTCAAACAATAAGAAGTCACGTGCTAGACTATCGGGCTATACGATAGGTAAAATACTACACATCAGTGTAAGCGCTAGACAATAAGCGTAGAAGTTGGACGATAGCGTTAGACGATAGGCGAAATACTAAGCGATGGACGCTGGGCGCTGGGCGATGACGCTAAGCGATTAGTGGATACGTTGGACGATAAGGCGTCAGCACTAAACGATGGAGGTAAACGATGTGCACAGTAGCTAAGCGATAGGCTATGCGCGAGATCGTTGACTAAACGATTGAGCTACGCGACGGGTTGTTGGAGCTAAGCGATAGATGTAGGAACTAAACGATGGAGCGGTGGTGAGGACTGTGTTACGCAAGATTGATGAGCTCATCAAGACAAATGGCGTTATTGATGGAAATCTGAAACAGAGATAGTAAGAGCTGGACGAATAAATGTTCATGCAAAGTGAGTTCAAATCACATATAGTAAGAGTTTGAATCACTTTTTCGGGCATCTGAAAAAGTGACATATAGTAAGTTGGTATATGAGAAAGAACTGACCCACATAGGGTGGCACGACCACCTCTTGAGAGGTTGTATCTCTTCCATTTGTCCAGTTTGCTTTGGACTTTGTCGATCACTGGTTGCCAAAAAGCCAATTGCTTAGGATATCCCCCCTAAAGGAAGGCCAAGGTACATAAATGGGAGGTAGATAGCCTTGCAATTTAGGAGGGCTGCTTCTGATTGTAACTTGAAATGGTCTATATTGATGCCACATAAAGCTGATTTTTCCCAATTAACCTTCAACCCCGAGCACCACTCAAATAATTCAAGTATTTTCTTTCGGTTGCTGAGTTTTTCTTTGTCATCTTGGCAGAAAATTAGAGTATCATCCGCAAATTGTAACAAAGAAACATGAATTCTATCTTTGCCAACAATAAAACCTTCAAACTTGCCTTTTTCTCGAAACTGGGAAAGTAATGCATCCAGGACTTCACTGACTAGTAGAAATACGAAAGGAGAAAGAGGGTCACCTTGCCTTATTCCTCTTGAAGCTTGAATTCTGCCACGAGGTCTTCCATTTATGAAGATTGAGAATTTTGTGTTAGAACCTAAAAATTAGATTTGCTCTGTTTTTTGGTGTTCTGATGGGGCAGGAGACTCTGTTTTTCTGGAAATTCAGGCTTAACCATTCTTCCCCTTACTATGTCTGCATAGGAGATTGGGACTGAGCGAGGGTTTTTTGTCACCTGTTCAACTTCAAAGAGGGACAAAGCATCATTTAACAAGGTAAGGAAGGAATATCAACCTGAATTAAGAGTTCCTGATGGAACGTGAATGAAGAATCGTCCTCCAACTGCAGGCCACACTACACATCATAAAAACCAGTTTGAATAGATTCGGATGTTAGAAATCTTGGTTACACCAGAAGCATCTTGCTCGCTTTTGACAAAGAAGCTAGATGTTGGAAGTTTCGAAAGGGTCGAGATGTTCTCCACAAACCAAAGTAGCTGCGATTTTGACAAGGAAATTTGCTTTTTGGCTTCCACATCTTCTACGATTACTGAACCAGCTTGGATGAGGGCACAGAAGTGGCTGTCCTTAATTTTACAACTGATAACTTGGACGGCTAAGTTAGGCTTGGAGGGGAAGGTCGATGGATGGGCCATGAGAGATAGATGAGCCGAGGATCGCAAATGAAGGTTGAGGTTGGTGGGAAGAGGAAAAGCTTGGTCGGAGATGGGGAGAGGACGGGGAGTTATGTCGGAATAGGGTGCCGGAGGGAGGGAAAGCGAGAGAGGAGAGAGGAAAGAGGAGAGAGGAGAGAGGAGAGAGCATTTTCCAACCAAAGTAGTGCTAGAATTCTCCGATGGTCTAATCGATGTTGTCAGATTGTTTGGATTGTTACAACTTCAATATGTTGGGTGTACTAACCTATCCTCATCTATAATATTTCTTTTTCCATAACCTATCCTCATCTATAATATCATGGGCAAGAATTTCATTGAGTTTCGAAATAAGCTGTTGCACCTGTAGAAAGCGGGTTATAAATGATATCAGTTCAAGAATGACATATTGATCCCGAGAATCTTGGGTTTAGTGGATAGTGAGCATACAACAAAAAGAAATAAACACAATTAGTTACAATAACAAGACAAATACCTCCGGAATGAAGTCAATCAGACCCTCGGGAATAACTACAACACCATAATGAATAACCAAGTTCAGAACGTTTACTAATTACATCGACAATGTAGTCTGTAACGTTTTTCAAGGTAAGCTTCTTAGCCGCAACCTGCAAAACACATTATAAAGCATGTGGAGATAAATGTCCTCCTTGACAAATGTTTCTATCTTAAGTAGTTTAAATAAAGCAGCTACCTTTTCTCCAATAATAGTAATATTTGGATGAGTTTGCAAAGCACACTCCAATGTAATGTAAGAAACAGCACGACCCATAAGCCGTCCAACTGTGGATATATGTACACTGTTAATGCCATATGATAATAAACTTGAAATTTGAGTGAGAAACAAAAAGGTATCAACATCACAACAAAGAAAAAGTACAATCTCACATTAGGTAGATTAAATAGAGAAGGTTAATAAAATTGAGCAGAGAGAAGTGCTCTGTTTTTTACAGATGAAGCAACAAGATGGGCTTTATTATTGATATTATTTATTTATTCATAAATATATATTTTAAAAAAGTAGACATATCTGAACTTGAAATACTTGTAATGTCAATAATTCAGTTATTATGAACATTCAGCAGATCAGAACTATTTTTAGTTTTAATTTCATTAAGCAAAATACTTACAGTGGTAATATTTTCCTG
Source organism: Benincasa hispida (assembly GCF_027475165.1). Lineage (NCBI taxonomy): Eukaryota > Viridiplantae > Streptophyta > Magnoliopsida > Cucurbitales > Cucurbitaceae > Benincasa > Benincasa hispida. The sequence continues at coordinate 4,952 of NW_028326931.1, forward strand.
TAGATCGACCATCAACCATCACATTACCAATCATTTCTGAATATATCTGCATAAACATCAGCAGGGCCTATTAAGAGTCTCATCTCATGAATGCGACATTCCATTTTTTCCTTGAATTCTTGAAGAAACTACTTCAACTTTGCAACAGTCACCAAAGTTGAGTCCAAACGAAATATGAATTCTAAAGTAGTTATGAAGAGAAATGAGTACCTTGCAAGCAGAATCAAATCCAAAACTTGTGGGGACCTCTTTGCATTTGAGATCACCATCAATAGGTTTTGGGCAACCAATCGCTCGAGTATTCAAATTCTTACTCCTAATTTGAAAACAACAGAAAGAAGGGGAATATAAATAACAGGGTCTTGCACACACACAAAAAAAAAAAAAAATGGTACACTAGAGTAATTAATTACTCGACCTTATATTTCTACAATAAAAATAACATACAATAGCTTATCCATATATGACAATGAGAGTGAGAAAGAGAGAGCAAAAAGGAGGGAGGCAATAGACAAATTTCATAGTTCTGAAAAATACCTAAAGTTTTCAGCGAAGAGACAAGCATTTGTGTTAGAATCATCTCCACCAATTACAACAAGGCCATCCAGATCAAGCTTTTGAGTAGTTTCTCCAGCTTGCTTAAACTGAAAATAGAACCGAACTGTCAATTAATGCCTTGACTACAACTAAGACGTCTCAAAATGAAAATTCTGGGAAGAAAGAGTTTCACCTTATCTGGAGTTTCAATCTTATCCCTCCCATTGCATATCATATCAAAACAACCCCAATAAAAGAAAAATGCATTTACATCAAGAATTGCATTCAAATGGCAATCACATCGCATCAAGACTGCACATATTCACACTAACAATTCTAACAAGTGAAAGCAAGAAATCCCTTCAAGAAAATTAACCTGATTGCAATATGGATGGATAAATTGTGCAGTCAGTTCACATATTTGCATTTCATGATCCCTGTAGGACCACCCTTGATACCATACAACGTGCTTCCTTTTGCATGAACCTGTAGGTAATCTTCACAGAGATCGTAGAAGCTGCTAGATAGCCACAACTTGAACAGAAAAGCAAACATTTATTCTTGATTTATAAATGTGGACACAATGAGACCCTACCAAATAGACCAAAATTCACATTATGCCCTCCCAGTGCTTGGCCACCAAACTAGACAACTCCGATCTTCAATTTCTTATTCACCTGCACCGAACTGGAATCACTTGGCACCAACATTGCTGACAGTTGGCCGAAAAGATCAGGAAACAGCTTCGTGATCTCATCTGCACGCACATACAACACACAAATCAAACACTCTAAAACCTTAAGAAGTAGCAACTGGCCTCAAACGCATTCAGTAAAACTCAAGTTCCAAACAAAAGCGAGATTTACAATCATAAAAAAAAACACAGAAAAAGAACAAACAAAACTCAATGCATGTCACTACTCTTCCTTTAAGAAATCAATCAACTCAGTTACCAAACAGAATACAAAAAAAAAAAAACCAAGTTATGAAGGCTAGGGCATGTAGAGTTGGTTGCTTTTGTTAGAAGTTGTAGGGTATCAGTTGGCAGAAAGAGAGCTTTGAGAACATCCTACCAAGTCATCTTGCCACATAAGTCATCTAGTAAAATTTCTATTTAAATTCCGTGGGCTAGGAAAAGTCCATGCAAAAAGGAGAACTTGTAGAGAGACCTTTTAAATCTATTTCTTAAAATTCAAAGACTAAAATGGCTAATTTGAAACATGAATAACCAAAAGAACTCATTATTTTATTCTCTAATAAGCGTCCATCACTACACTTCACAAGAATAGGATTGTCTTCCTAATTCTCATAATCCTTATTCCCACTAAAAACCAAATAACTTATCAAACGATTTTTGGTTTTTATACATAATATAATAAATATAATGTATAATATATATATATATATAAATAAATCGATAAATATGTATATATGAACATACACGGTTTGTTCAATTTGGTTTTGAAATAAAAAACCAAATTAAGCCGAAAAAATTAGTTTCCTTCTGATTTTAACTTAACTGAACTTTTAGTGAAAACCTTAAAAAAAATGCATCTATTATGTTAGTTTTAGTGTTCATCCCTACACTGAGCTTTCAATTGTGTCTAATAAGTCCCTTAAACTTTAAAAAATGAATCTATTACGTCTTTGATCTATTCAACATATTTTTATTTTTAAATACATGCATCTAAACATAAAAATTGAAATTTTAGAATCCTAAATTCATATCTAATAAATCAATATGATTTAAGAAAAGTTAAAAATATCATAAACCTATTGGACACAAAATTTTGACAAAAATCTGAAAATTCAAGGACTAAAATTGTAATTTAACAAGATTATAAATATTAGAGAAAAAAAAAGCACAAACAGAGAGACTACCCTAGCCATTTTCCCAATATATTTTAAGCAGGAAGGTTGAAAAAATTTCCACTTACCAATATGAATATACCAGCTTCCAGGTGACATAAAAATCCCAAGATTTGAACTGACTGACAGTGCAAAAGCATGCCCCTCCTTGTCTTGAGCTAAACTTCTTTGGGATCATACATACCAAGAGTAACAAGCCTACTCTGTCCAAACAATATCCTTCCATATCCAAAGAGAAAAGAGATAACCACAATGGGTTCAATACTTCAGTATGGAAATGTATGAATAAAGAAGAGCAACAGAATCATGAAGGTACCTGGTTGATACACATATATTCATTCAGCTCTAATTAAATGTATTTCTCATTGTAGATATGAAACCTGCATTCCTATTTGCCTGTTTAAGCTAATGACTAGAAGAACCTGACTAGGTATGAAACCCTATGCTAAAAAGGAAGAACTCTAAGTGTTGAATAAATGTTCTTCAAAAAGTTTGGAATTCAACTAATGGAAATTCAACTATGTGCAAGGTGTTACTAAACCAGGCGTTTGGTATAAAACGCATAAAATGAAACTAAGTCCTGACAATCATGTGTGAAATTGTGAAGTTGAACGCATTGCATGAAAGTCGCCGATGCGTTGAGAACGCGTGAGCAAGAGCAGAGAAAGCGAGAGGTTGAACGCAAGGCACTGGGCAGACAATCGTGTAGCAAATGAGCAGTGCTACACGATGAGGTAGACGATCGTCTAGTAAGTGAGTGGCACTACATGATGAGGTAGGCGATTGTGTAGGCGGGTGTTGGATGATTGTGTAGCAATAAAGGGAGCTAAACAATGAGGTAGGCGATCGTATAGCAATGCGCAGAGCTAACCGATGCGCTAGACGATCGTGAAGATGCGCACTGCGTCAAACAATAAGAAGTCACGTGCTAGACTATCGTGCTATACGATAGGTAAAATACTACACATCAGTGTAAGTGCTAGACAATAAGCGTAGAAGTTGGACGATAGCGCTAGACGATAGGCGAAATACTAAGCGCTGGGCGATGACGCTAAGCGATTAGTGGATACGTTGGACGATAAGGCGTCAGCACTAAACGATGTAGCTAAACGATGTGCGCAGTAGCTAAACGATAGGCTATGCACGAGATCGTTGACTAAACGATTGATCTACGCGACGGGTTGTTGGAGCTAAGCGATAGATGTAGGAACTAAACGATGGAGCGGTGCTGAGGACTGTGTTATGCAAGATTGATGAGCTCATCAAGACAAATGGCGTTATTGATGGAAATCTGAAACAGAGATAGTAAGAGCTGGACGAATAAATGTTCATGCAAAGTGAGTTCGAATCACATATAGTAAGAGTTTGAATCACTTTTTCGAGCATCTGAAAAAGTGACATATAGTAAGTTGGTATATGAGAAAGAACTGACCTACATAGGGTGGCACGACCACCTCTTGAGAGGTTGTATCTCTTCCATTTGTCCAGTTTGCTTTGGACTTTGTCGATCACTAGTTGTCAAAAAGCCAATTGCTTAGGATATCCCCCCCTAAAGGAAGGCCAAGGTACATAAATGGGAGGTAGATAGCCTTGCAATTTAGGAGGGCTGCTTCTGATTGTAACTTGAAATGGTCTATATTGCCACATAAAGCTGATTTTTCCCAATTAACCTTCAACCCCTAACACCACTCAAATAATTCAAGTATTTTCTTTAGGTTGCTGAGTTTTTCTTTGTCATCTTGGCAGAAAATTAGAGTATCATCCGCAAATTGTAACAAAGAAACATGAATTCTATCTTTGCTAACAATAAAACCTTCAAACTTGCCTTTTTCTCGAAACTGGGAAATTAATGCATCCAGGACTTCACTGACTAGTAGAAATACGAAAGGAGAAAGAGGGTCACCTTGCCTTATTCCTCTTGAAGCTTGAATTCTACCACGAGGTCTTCCATTTATGAAGATTGAGAATTT
>NW_028326932.1:0-16596 GCF_027475165.1 Benincasa hispida
TTGTGGTCATTCGCCAAAAGGATGGAGTTGGCCATTATATTGTTCGCGTTTGCGGCCCTTTCTTCTAGTTGTTCCGCCATTCTTGGGGTTCTCTCTTGTTGTTGGCGATTGTTTCTTAGTATTCGTTGAAATGTCCTCTCAATCTCCGGGTCATAATTCGCCAGAGATTGAGAGCTGCAAAGAAATCAGAAAAATTATCGTTAGCATATTGATTTGTCGAAGTCCCTAGCAACGGTGCTAAAAATTTGATGCGTTATTTTATGAGGTGAAAATTTGGAATGAGATGCGGTGATAGAATTGCGTTGAGCAAGTTTTCTCACTGGAATCCAAGTATAAACCCTATTGAGTTTCCTGGTAAGTTTAGGGTCGAACTCAGGGATTTGGGAAAACGGTATGCGGTGGTAATTTTCAGGAAGTCTTTGCGGTAACTGGTAAATCAAATAGTTGTTTGGTGTTGTTGTTTGCAGAAATAAAATAAACAAATGCGGCGGAGTTACGAAAAGAGGTTATAATACGAAAGATGCGATGAGTATGCAGTGAACGGGTTGAGAAGGGGTTCGGCTAACACTTCCTAGGATGTGTTCATGTTATGTGATCATGCAACACACATACAAGCAATCCATCTCTCGACGCGAATGCTACGGCTTCTAATACTAGAACGCATGCGATATATGAAATATGTACTCATTTCCTTCCCTAAGATTTTTTCCCACTGAGTTTTTTCCTAGTAAGATTTTAATATAGATGCCCCCATTTGGTGGGTTTTGGATGACACATATTGGTGATCAATCCAAAAAGATTGGAGAAAATGGAGAAATTCATCTTTTGTTCTTTTATTTATTTTATTTTATTATTATATTATATTTTATTGGAATCCGTGTTTTTTCTTTGTGCTTCTCAAGTTCAATCGACTAAATTTTGATGCACAAAAATTTCAATATATTGTATTCAAAACACACGCAACTAAGTTAATTAGTAGGTGGACTAAATTTTGATGCTCGAAAATTTCAATATATTGTATTCAAAACACACACATATATATAAGTTTCTTTTGTCAATTACAAATTCCATATATAATACACTATTTTTTTAAAATACATTTCATTTTTCTAAAAACGAATTGAAATATTTAATCCAAAGATTCTTTTCAAACTTTACAAATAAAAAATTAAAAGTTAAAATTAAAATACACATGCACATGCACATAAGGTCTATAGCTAACTAGTAATCTAAAAGACCAAACTTATAAATTAAAATTTTATTTGATAAAATAAGCACCAAATTTAATTTGAGTTATTTCTTTATAATTATAAAGACCAAACTTAATAACTTGGTGTTTATTTCAACTAGTAGTCTGCTCACCAGGCCAGACATCAAGTTTACTTGAATTATTACCTTCATACAATACATGGTTTTTCATTTTAAATAATACACTACATTTTTACATTAATGACTCCTAGAGTAAAATTTTCATTTTAAATAATACACTACGATTTTTTTACATTAAATGACTCCTATAGCAAAATTTAGTCTCCCATGAAACACATCTCATCTAACTCAAAACCAATTATATTTAAAATAATAAAGCACCCTTTTTGTATCATTTTTTTAATAATTAAAGAATGTTACCAAAATATATTTTATTTTATTTTTTTATTTTAAATTTTTAGAAAATGGTGGCCAGAATAAAGTTGAACCCTTTTTAATTATCATCTCATAAATTTAAGAGATTGAAAACTCCTGATCAAATATTATCTCTCTCTCTTATACTATTGACAAAAATGTCAATAAGGAGACTTCTTAGAGAATAACAGTGATATACATGAAAAAGGAAACACAAAATGAAAGAAGAAAAAGAAAAAGAAAAAAGGAAAAGGGGAATGGGAAAAGAAAAGGGTCATGGTTTCCAAATCTTTCCTCTTTTGAATACAAAAAAACAATAATTTTGCAATACAAATGAGAAAAAATGGAGGTAGGTGGATGTAAAAAAGCACAAGAGATGATGGTGCTAAGGCTTCACAAACTATGATCTAGCGAGGATACCAGAACCTCCTCTGATTGAAAGCATAGGTCCATAGCTTGGACTGCGACTAATCAGATGCGAATCAAGGAACAAAACTATAACAGTGATGTCGTCGTGAAAATGCCTTCTTACCCCACGATCAATCTTCTTCAAGTCTGTGTATCTCATTTCTCTTTTTTTTGCAGCTCCATGAAGTGCAGCTTTAACGAGTTTCCTTGCAACCCCCTATAAGTCGGTCATGGAAATGGCATGAGTCATTTTTTTACAATGTTTCGTCCATTGTAATTTTGTGTCTTGTAGGTCCGTAAATTTTAAAGAATATCAAATAGTCACAAGACATTAAACATAAAATTCAACATTCAAGGGCCTATTGGACACAAAATTGAAAGTTTAGTGACTTATTAGTCACTTTCTAAAATCAGAAATCGAACATACACGACCTATTTAAGATTCAAATAGACACAAACCAACTTCATGAACTAAATTTGTAATTAAACCATTTTTAACAAAATAGAAAGTAATGGCGTACTATCCTACTTCTTCAACCCTCTCTCTATTCTTTTTTCTTCTTCAACCCTCTCTCTCTGTTCCTTTTTTTTTTCTTGGACATTATATTCCTATTCTATAACAACATAAAGGAATGACATATTCTACCTTTTAACTCGAAACCCACTTTTTCATGGAGAGAAGTTGAAGAAAAAGGAGACAAGAAAGTTAAGTAGATAAAAAAACAAGATGACAACCAAAAAAGGCAAGAAAGACCGATTATAGAGTCAAAATAATTTCCTTGATTGTAAAAGGAAAGGGGGAACCAGGAAACATATTTCAAGAAATTCAAAAGGAGGCGTCACCCTGAGCATCAGACCAAACTTCATTCAAAGACTTCAGCCATTTTTAGACATATTGCTTCGATAGCTTGCCAATGGCAAGAAATCCTTCCCACAGAAGTTGGCTGTACCTCTAAGCAAACAGAAGAGCCTAGCAAAGATAGAGCAAAAGAAAAAGAGAACTGAAGTTAAGCAGAAATCATACATTACGTGGACAACTATGGACGATGTCGACAGCTTCCTGATTGCTTATATACTCCCAAAGACCATCTGAAGCAAATATAAGAAACTGATCCTCTGGGTACAGTTTCTGCACTACAATAGCAGGCTCGGCTTTAAGTATTGGCTTGTGGAATGGTTCTGGTAATCTGAATTTTGGCAAAAGAGGCTCTCGGTTGAACTCTGTTTTCTTGAGATAAGCATCACCAAGGGATCTTGAGACCTACACATGAACAGCTACATCAGCAGAGTGATACTTTTAAGTTTATAACCAATTGTTCAGCTACATTGAAAATGCTTTTTTTTTTCAATATATATATATATATGTATTCTCTTTCTATCAAAGAAAAGAGCTCGAGAACAAACCTGTATAACACCCTTCACGCGCCACACCTTGTGCTTTAGCACCACGATCTGTGGATCATTGGGGTGCAACGAGTGCAGCTCCTCTCTCACAGATTCGATACTAGCATTGTGCTCAGATGACAATTGGATGGCTTTAACCTCTTTATGAGTTTTTTCAAATCTTCCCAACACCACTCTAGAATCTCCAGCATTTGCAATATACAGTAATCCACAACATATTATGCCTACCAAACAGCATGAACCAACCGAAGCAATTTGAGGCTTAACAAGCCATTGTTTCTTTACAAGAGACAAAAATTCCTCCTCCGTCTCCAAGAATGCTTTGTTAATAATTTCAGCAGATACTCCCTGATTTTCTGGAATAAATTCTGCACCATGAAAAGCTGTCAAGTGTAAACATTCCAATTAGCTATATAATGAAAATTGGTAGGAGACCATAAGCACTCACAAAGTCACAACCAGACTCCAGGAAAGTTCCCTTCCAACATTTTCTTTGTGCTTCAAATTAGACAAATTTCAGTTACGATCTAGAAAATTTATGTACATGAACATACTTTCCAACCCAAAATACTTCCACATGCACCCAATGAAAGGAGGACATCGAATTCTTTTGAAGTTAAGATAATGCACTTTCTTCAAGATCAGCGTTGCAGATTTTCACAACTTCTGACAAGTAACCAAATAAGGAATTGGAAGAAAAATGTCAATTTCCACTAAATCAGCATTTGCAAATCCAGCATATTGATGAAGGCCCTACTTTCTGTCCAACCAAAATGCTGAGGTCAACAAAACATCTTGTTCTATTTCATTCATTTTCACGTAAAAGACTAACATTCTACAGGATGCAATGGTTCCTCTCATGCACGTGCGACTCAAGCACGGAAAACATGCATTTCCATTTAATGGTTCCTTGTATTTTAAGGCAATCTCAAGTCCTTCGGCTAAGACAGTCAAATTCGTGTCGAATCCACTTGCAGGCCAATGTCTAGTAATATGTATGTATGACCCAAGAGCTTAAGCAGATAGGTGAAACCAAATTTAATATCATATCATCTAACACTCTCCCTCACTTGTGGGCTTAAAATATGAAGAAAAGCCAAATAAGTAGAAATCAATATTAATTAGGGAGAAAAATAACATTGCAGGGGTTTGAACATAGGATCTTCCTGGACCACCTTCTCTGATACTATCTTAAATCGTCAATTGACCCAATAGCTTAAGCTGATGGATGAAGGTAAATTTAATTATATCATGTAACAATCGCCTTTGACCCAAAAACTTAAGTTGATGAGTGAAGGTAAATTTAATTATATCATTTAACACTCCTCCTCACTTGTGGGCTTGAAATATGAAGAACACCCAACAAGTGGAAATCAATATTAATTCAAGAGGAAATAACACTTTAGGGGTTTGAACCCATAACCTCCTAAACCAACCTACTCTCATACCATCTTAAATCACCAATTGACCAAAAAACTTAAGTTGATGACTGAAGGCAAATTTAATACCATATCATCTAACTATATATGTATATATAGAAAACAAAAACAATTTGATTGGTTGATGAAATAGAATACAAAAGGAAATCCTATTTGTGATAGTTACAAGAAACAACTCCATTATGATAGGAGTGTAGATAAGTTGAAATTACAAAAAGGTGGAGATAGATTAATTCACGATAAAGCAATACTAATGTCTCAGGATTGGGATCCATTAACCTCGTCTAAAAAGAAGGAATAAAGTTGATAGTTAGTCGCATTTAGGATGACTTTTGCGAGGGCAAAAAGTGCATTAACCAATTAAAAGCATGTTTCAAAATTCTCATAATCTATGGTTAGATAGAAGCCAAAGAAATTCTGAAAATTCTAGAAACACAAGTGCTACTAGAGTAACCACTAGTGAGGATCCCAATTGGAAAGATGGGAAGACCTCACAAACTTTGAAAGATATATGGTTACTCTCAATTGGTTTTGAGATAAAACTTCATGTTTAGCTAATATGGTATCTTAGCCTGTGAAGCCCAAGCGTGTTGAGGACCATCACTTGAAGTCTAAAGAGGCATGTTGAGGATCCAACATTAGAAAGACGGAAAGACCTCGCAATTTTTAAAAGATACAAAGGCTACTCCTCTTCGGTTTTGAGATGAAATTTCATATTTATCTAATAACCACTTAATTAGTGATTCTCCCCCAAAGTGCATCAATACATTTTTCAAAAGTCATTACGGACTTGGTATTAGACAACAAATTTAAAAGTTGATCTAATGAGGACAATCACATGGTATGCACACAAAAGGTACGAACTACTTCCAATAGGCTTATACCAGAGATATTCAGCATAAGTAAATGTAAGACTTACTCTTCATATTATTGAAAAGACGATCATTTATGAATTCTGCAGCTTCTGGTCCTCCGTGGCCATCATAAATTCCAACAAACGTTCCAACAGGACCCGATTCAAATGAGCTCAGTGGCCCTGACTCAAGTTGGCTACGATCTTCCAACAAATTATTTGCCTGAATAACTGCCATTGAGAATTCCCCATTAATATGGCGGCCAGAATCCTTGTACCACAACAGCCCGTCAACCCGACCACTTGCATCCCCACCTCTGCTGGAATTTTCACCTTCAACCAAGGGTTTCCAGCAAGGTGATACAATCTTCATCAAAGTTTCAGATACCATCCCTTACATATTCTCACCCAAATGATCCAGAATCAAAAACCATTCTTCAAACAGGCCAGAAGGATAGTATTAAAACCAGAAGTTTGCTTGATTTCGTTCACAAATATATGAATCAAAATAACAAGTTTCAGATGTCAGAAAACCATTGATCAAAGCAGCAACCATTAATGTTTCAATGAGAAAACATTGGGTTTCTTGATGGCTATATGTAGGAACTGCAAACACAATGGTCACAGTAAATAAAAAAGAAAATTCAAACCTGATACATATAAACATATAGAACAACAGTATATAAACAGTATAATCGCCTCAAGAATTAAAATGTGATCACCGTCTTTACAAAATTGAACCTAGAAACAATAAAGAATACAATGACACCAATAACAAGGAAAACAAGTTGCTATTACAAACCTTGAGCACAGATTGCCGAGAGATCTTGCAGGCCCTATTCTGCAAAATTGCTCAATTATAAATTGAGAAAGGCATTATATGATGAAATTAAAAAAAGGGAATCGAGTAAAAAGAATTTCGGGTGTTCTGACAGAAGAAAAAAACTGTCAGAACAATGAAACGGGTAGATCTGGAAAGAGAGAATTCCTGCAAGTTTAATTGGCCCTCCTCCTCCTTAGGGTTCCTTCCTTTTCTTTTCTATTTTTTTTTTTATTTTATTTTTCTGTTTCTTTGAGCCAAAGAAACAGATGGATCACTCTCCAACAACAGAATCCCTTGGATTGGGAACAATTTAAGAAACGAAGGAAAAAAACAGAAAAAAGCCCTAGCTTTCGAAAGGCTCTTCTTGACTTACTAAATTTGGCACTCTTCAGTTATGGTTTTCTAATTTATTGCCTGGACTCATTGACTTTGGCCTTTAACGAACCCGCCATTGTAGGCTACTTCTGCTCATCTTCTTTCCTAATTGGCAAAAAGGAAAAATAGCAAAAATCCTAAAAAAAATATGAATCGAAGAACTTCCCAAAACGAAAACGAAATGGAAAGTTCTTCCAGATCACTTTCTCGAGAAACTGAGAGTAAATTTTCCGGGAAAGTGAAGAGAGAATCAATCCTTCGAATTCAAACGTAGAGGAATTGACCTAATTGAATCGGTTGCGTTCTCTTTGCTGGTGAAATCATGAACCCTAGATTCATTCAGAAAGCCACTGATCTGACACCAACATTTGGCATCCGAATATTCAGAAATTCCGTTTCGCATATTTTCTTCCATTTTCAACTGCTTACTTTTTGATGCACGTCTTCAACGGACGTTCGTTTGCACATGAACGACGTGTTCGTGAAATCCACTGATTTGGTTTGGTCTCTTTTTCTTTCATTTTTGAATTCTCGCTTTGTAGGTTTAAAGGGAAGGCAACTAAAAAAATGTCAAAAACAAAAACAAAATTCAATCGAGTAAAGAGACTAAACCAGGAGAACATAGTCAAGTGTAAGGAAGGGTATGCCCAATGAAAAGTGCGTCCTCCTAAGAGCTGAACACGGATGCTGTTTGGAATCCTATATTTAATAATGATGGTTCGATTCTTTAAGTTCATCGACGGTTCGATTGAGTTTTTCAAGATCATTTTAGATGTGTACGACTTGTTGGCTTGAAGTTTGTTCCTCGTTGTAGGGAGGTGAAGCAATAGCTATTGGTTCGAAGTTTAAGGACGTTGCATTCTTTATAAACGATGGGAAGGATTTGGCTTGTGACATGCCGGTTGACTCACACAAGCAGTCTCCTTTTCTGTATCAGCTTTTATTTGGCTTCATGTAAGCCTTTCTGTCCTTTGACTTTTGGATGTAATTTCGTAAAAAAAAAGTAAAAAAAAGAATGTCAAAACGAATAGAAAAAGAAAATAGAGCTAGTTCGAGTATCGCATATACACAATTGAGAGATTTAGTTATGTTACTTTGGCAAAGGTTATAAAACTCAGGGTGCCTTTCGCCTACTAAGTGGAGTTAGAATTGTTGTGGTTCGGGTATAGAGTTGTGAGATACAGCAAGATAGAGAAGTGAAAATTTGAGTTTCCTGATAATTGTGTAACTTTATCAATATTGCTAATTATTAAAGTTGAGTTGTTGTACTAAAAAAAAATTTAGTACAACAAGGGATATGGGGATTTACCTCTTTGTCATTAACACATCCTTATGCCCATACATCCCTATGCTAACACATGCTTTTTTACAACAGTATAATTAAGTCCATGTTCTCCTTTGCTCATGAATAATAATAAGGTTGGACAATATTTATTTTCTATTTTAAAAGATTATAAAAATGGTTTTTAATTTAAAAATAATAACAAACATCATATTAATTTTTTTTTTTTGTTAGTAATTAACTCAAAAATGAATCAAAATAGTATCGAATAATTGTTGAGTCCAAAAACTCAAGAACTTAAATACAACATAACAGATAACTCAAACCTCATGGACTAGACATTGAATTCCAATATCTGTTACTAAGTTATGAGAATGTTATAATGAGTTAAAAACGTGGGATGATTATTTTACATAATGATTACATATTTTAGAACAAAAATAGATAGATTTTATAATATAAAATACTATACTTATTTTAAAATAATTGATTTTAATTATAAATGTACATCTTAAAATTTTAAATTCCAAATTGGAATAAGGTGAGAAAATAAAGGAACAACCTTTTTATTCTCGAAATTTTGAAGGGCTTCTTGCATATTTATCATAACAAGTTTAATAAATTAGGCCCACAATACACAAATTTTAGTTTTGCGAAAATGTCAAAAGCCAAGCCCAACCCACATTTGAAAATATAAAATTACCTTTATGCCCTCACATTTCAACTTTCACTGCCTTACATTTTAAGGTTTTACCTTTTCACCTTATTTTCTTCACTTTTCAATTTCATCTTTCAATTTCCTCACTCATTGTTCAACTTCTCTTACTCAAGTAATCATCGATCACTATTCACTGTCCGATCACTGTTCATCTTCCGGTCATCCGTTCATCTTCCTCGACCATCAGTTCATCATTTCATTTTCCTCCACCTTACTGTGCTAATTGTTCACTGTCTATTCATCTTCCTCGACCATCAGTGTATCATTTCATTTTCTTCCCTCATCATTATGTTGATTGTCCACTGTCCATTCATCTTCCCGTCAACATTTCTTTTCCGTTACTCAATATTTCTTTCAGTCGTCCATTCATCTTCTTCGCCACCACTATGTTGATACATTTCAATCAAAATGGCAAGGTATTTCAAACTTTTTACCATTGATTGATCTTTTTTAATTTTCTATTATTCTTTTTTCTCAATTACTTTTTTTTTTTGTCTTTTAACTTGATGACACTAATTTTTTGTTTTCTTGTTGAATATAAACAAAACAGGGGAAAGATTGAAAAAGTCAAAACAACAAAGAGGAAGATAAACTTCTAAAGAGGTGAAAGTTCAAAAAGTAGAAAAAAAAACACTATTGAATAACCAAGTAAGTACTATACTGATACCCTTAATCCACTTGATGGGATTTATATATTTGATACACTTAGTATGCTTCACTGATACACTCGATGGATTTAATACATTTGATATCTTGTTGGTACACTTAATAAACTTCACTGATATACTTGATGTAATATTGATACACTTGGTATGCTTAACTCATATACTTGATATCTTGTTGATACACTTAATATACTTTACTGTTACACTTGATATCCTGTTGATACACTTAATATATTTTACCTATACACTTGATACGTTTTTATATGTTTGATATACTTGATGTAACGCTGATACACTCACTGATACACTCGATGGATTTAATAGTCTTGATGCACTTGATAACCTATTGATACACCTAATATACTTCACTATTATACTTGATACGTTTTATATGTTTGATATACTTGATGTAACGCTGATACACTCGATGGATTTAATAGTCTTGATGCACTTGATAACCTATTGATACACTTAATATACTTCACTATTATACTTGATACGTTTTATATGTTTGATACACTTGCCATACTGTTGATATACATTTTGTATGCTTCATACCCTTGAAATATTGTTCATACCCTTCATATACTTCATTGGTACACTCAATTGATTTGATATAGTACAATTGATTGTACTGATACAGTTAATACACTTAACGAATACACTTCACTTGATGGATTTAATATACTTGATGAACTTAATATTGCTGTTATATTTGATGCACTTGCTACATTTTATATACTTTATAAACTTGATTGATAATGCATTTGTTTGTATTCATGATAAATTTAACTGATTCAATTATTTTCAAATTACTTAAACAAGGTAATATTTTATCGAACCTTGGAAACAAGGTTCATTACTGTGCGAAGTTGCAAATATTAGAATCTGTTATTGAAAAATTAATTGAAAAACAAATGAAAATTTATAGAAAGGGTCTGTTTGGGTACCTTCTTGATATTCAAATCAAAAAGTGTCCAGGACAGTTATTAGTTCACCTGATTAAAAGATTGTTCGATAAATCCACTTAGGAAACTTTGATTTTCAATCCAGAGGGCAATATTGTGAAATTTGGAGTGAGAGAATTTTATTTAATAACTGGATTAAATTGTCAGCCATTCCCTCAATCCACAACCTCAAATATCCAAGATGAATTCATTAGTAATTTGAGAACGACCCTTTTTAGTGGTATTAAAAATTTAGATAGGAACCAAGTTATTGCAACCATCACTATAGGTGACCTGATGACCAACTCATGGTGATCAAACTACCTAATCTTCTTATTTTCGATTGTTTGATCTACTGTAAACAACTCCACAATTCAATAGATTGGAAATGCCTAAAAATAGTAGATGATGAAGAAACTTTATTAAACATTTCATAGGGGCTATCCTTTAACTTAACTATCGGATTTGTGAGAAGGGCTGCATAAGACAAAACCACCAATTTCTCGTTGGTTTCCGCATGTTTTAGTTTGTTGAGCCCTAGAAATAATCCTAAAACTGTATGAAAGTCCAAATAGGATGGCCACAAAAATTGGACATGGAAATCCAAGAATTTTAAATTGGAAATCAGACAAGCATCTTGATTGGACATGCCTGTAGGAGAATTACTTCAAGTCAAGTGATGTAAGTTCTTTTCTTCTATGATTTAATCATTGTTATACTTCATTTGAGGTATCTCACTTAGTTTATAAACCTAATTTACTTCATATGAAGAATATCAATATTATCTAAGTTATTTAATGAACTTTTGTTATAAAAATGCAGTTTAAAGTTATTTCTCTCACCTCAACTAATGATGAACTAACCTCTCTGAACTATCAATACTTTCTAAATGTCCCGTCAAACGAAGTTAAGAAAGAGCGAAGTGAAGAAAAAGAAAATGAAAGTGTAAAGGATGGGACAAAGGAATCATTGAGAGAAGAAATTGAAGAAGTGAATGAGGAATTGAGCAACTTGAAGAAAACTATAGAAAAGGGAACAAATGAGTATTGAGATTCTCGAATAACATTATTAACATAATAAATGAAAGAATGCCAATAGAAAAATAATCACAAGAATCCTACCCTGAAAATAATGCTCCCAAAGTAAGTCTGCAACTTCTTGAGAAAAGAATGAATATTCATAACTGAAAAGCATCTAAAAAGTGTTTTTATTATCTTCAAATTTAGAACTAATATTCCTAGTTTTGTTTAGTTTGACGTGGTTTATTGAGTAATTTCAGGAAACTAAATATCAGGAGAAATTTGTGCGAAAATGATAAAAAAAAAAAAAAGTCAGGACAAAATTCCAATTTTGAGCAATTAGGGGTTGGCTATGGAATTAGGAAGAAACCAAGGACCCAAAGATCAAGAAAAGAGGAAAATTTGGAAGGCAATCAGGGGAGCCAGCATCGGAAGAACGTTACAATGCTGCTCCCTAACGTTGTAGACCCGAGACCAATTGGAAACAGGGCAGCGTTGCAATGCTATGACTTTGACGTGCGGCTGGCATGACGCCAGCGTTGCAATGCTGCGAGAATATTATAAATAACAGCGTTGCGCCGCCAAGTTTAAAGAGAAAAATAGAGACCCGACTGTGATAGATTTTACCAAAATTTTAGTCCATACAAGAGCCAAAAGAGAGCAATTCTGATTGTTTTTTGTTGAAGACTCGAGATTTTGATTAAGAGTTGATCTGAGAACGTTTCTGGATTGATCATAACAGGAAGATTGATCGTGATCGTGTAGTTTTGTTGAAGAACATTATGATATTTGTGGCGAGAGTCAAGAAGATCACGATTGGGATTCAAACCTATTGAGGGGAGATCTTTCTTCTTTGTTATTTATTTTTTGCCATAATGATTGTTTGTTTGTTGAATATTGTTATCGGAATCGTGCGTGGCTAAACTCTTTTATTCTAGGGTGTTTGTCGGTTTTAGAGATGTTACTTTGAATATTGAATTAACAATTGATTGATTTTGCATAGATTTCTAAATTGTTTGTGCTTAATGCTTTTGATTAACTGGCCACTAATTGAATGAACTTAAGTTAATTAGATGTCGAGAGAGAGAATTTAATTCGTTGGACCCAATAATTTAGATTGTTATTCGAAATTGCATGAGAGTGAATTTAGAATAATAAGGGGTGCGATTGAAGGGTCTTAATGCTTAACTATTCAAGTGACAGAAGAGATTCGAGTCGATGGGTAGTTATTAGGATGGTCATATTCATTATATTCCCTAATGAAATAACACCCTGGAATTGTTTTGCTCTGAATTGTTCGTGTGTGACTGAATTTTTGTTATCCGTAGTTATAGATAAAAATCATCTTTTGGTTGCCTAGATAAAATTGACGAAGAATTGTGATAGCTAAGTTAGAAAAATTTTGCTTATGCCAGTCTCTGAGGACGATATCCTATATGGGATTTATTACTTCAATTGCGTGCACTTGCGCATACCGTCAAGTTTTTGGCGCCATTGTCGAGGATTGGCAAGAATTTTTTTTCCAAGCTTAATATTGCATAAGACTGAGTTGATCTTAATTTAGGCTTTTTTTTGTAGTTGTTGCAGAATCCTTTGTATGCGAAGAAGTCAGAACTTGTTCCTTGTGATCCAGAACTTGAAGGGACTTTGAGAAGAGTAAGAAGGAATAGGAGAGTTGAGCTCGATACCATAGGAGACCAAGGGGGAGCTGTTAGAACTATCAGATTATTTCCAACCAGCTGTCCTTACAACTCAGACGGGCATTGCTGAGGCCCCAATTGTTACCAATAATTTTGACCTAAAACCTAGTTTAATTTAGATGACATGGGACCTTGCATTCAAGGGAACTCCACACGGAGATCTGCATAAGTACATCCGCTCTTTCCTGAAAATTAGCGGGATGGTAAAATAAATGGAGTTTCTTCTGATGTTATTCGATTGATATTGTTTCCTTTTTCTGTGCAGGACAAGGCGAAAGATTGGTTGGAGTCACTTACAATAGGAAACATAAGCACATGGGATGAGTTGGCTCAAGCTTTTCTGAATAAATTTTTCCCTCCTGTGAAAACGAGCAGATTGAGAACAGAAATTGACACATTCAGACAGAGAGAGGACAAACAGTTATTCGAGGCATGGGAGTGCTATAAGAAATTGCTACGAAAGTGTCCTCAGCATGGATACCTTGACTAGTTACAAACCAGTTTATTCTACAATGGGTTGACCAGTACAACGAAATCCATCTTGGATGCTATTGTAGGTGGCTCAATTTTTGCAAAACCTGCTAAGGTTGCTCATACATTATTGGAGGACATGTGTAACGACCCGACCCCCAGGACCTAGGTAAGGCCATTACTAAAATAAATGCATGCAAAGAATTTAAAACGACGCTCAGTTATTTGAAATAAATGCTAATTAAAACAAGAGAAGTTCAAAAGACATTTATTAAATGCAATTGTTAAAAAAACAATAATAGGATACCCATAAATCCTAAAGGTTAATAAATACATAAGAAAAAAAAATCTTAATAATAAGTTTCAAACATCAAAACTAAACATTAAGGGAAACATGAAAAAAACTCTAAATCTCATGATGCGGAAGCGTTAAAACTAGTCCCAGTGGCTCGATCTTGAATTCCACTGCGCCATCGCCGGTGCATCTCTACCCTTACCTGAAACATCAACATAAGAAAGAATGAGTATGAAATACTCAGTAAGTAACCCCACCACTGGGGTCAGGCTAGGCATCTATGTCCTCTAGATACTCACCTATGGCACATAAATACATGTAACAAATAAGAAATTGAGTCCTATCCTATTGTAGTTAAGTATGCCCACAAAACTGGTGAATCCCGAAGGAAACACAAAATTGGTGAATCCCGAAGGAAACACAAACTGGTGAATCCCGAAGGAAACACAAAACTGGTGAATCTCAAAGGAAACACAAAACTGGTGAATCCCGAAGGAAACACAAAACTGGTGAATCCCGAAGGAAACACAAAACTGGTGAATCCCGAAGGAAACACAAAACTGGTGAATCCCGAAGGAAACACAAACTGGTGAATCCTGAAGGAAACACAAAACTGGTGAATCCCGAAGGAAACATAAACTGGTGAATCTCGAAGGAAACACAAATTACTTGTGAGCAACAAACTAATCAATGAGATAGTCACACAATCATAAGCGTACTAATATTCAACATGTACATTCTAAAAACATACAATAAAAATTCTTGAGACCATGGCTCATCACACATACATAAAAATTCTTGATACCATGGCTTCATCACATACACATATTTCTTAATAACATATTATACATCATCCATGTATAACTTACATCATAAATCCATAACATGCAAGTATGCCTCAACACCAGCAGATCAGACATCGACATATGAAAACACATACTATCACATACTAACGATCAAGTACTTAGGTGTGTATGTAAACAATTCAGAATTCGTGCCAGAACATACTTTGATTCAGGTCATACTGTCAATCAATATGCTAACATTTACCATAACATACGCTTATCATACTAGCATACAACTAAAGCGTAGCCCGTGGGCAGTTCCAGTAGTAAGATTACTTACCTCGAGTCGATACTCCACAGATAAAAAATTTTAGACCACCAAACTATGACGACAATCCAAAGTAGCGGTCCTAACAACAAAACAACTCTCAAATTTCAGTTGAAGCCATAATTGTAAGACTTCATGTTCAAGTCCAAACTATCAAGAACTTATTCAAAGAAAGAAAAACACCTCCACCTTCCACGACGGTGCCTCCTTTGACTTCCAAACTCCCTGACGACTTAAGCTTGAAACAAAATTCAATAAAGACGAGTCATAACACTGAAACACAATATTAATGGGCAAGAGAACGAAATGAACCGACACAACCTTACTTCAATAGATCTAACGAAGGCTAAGACGGACCTGACGTGGCAGGGTGACGACAGCCGGTAGCGAAGTGGCTAGGTGGCGGACTCGGGGGAGCTGGATCCGAGACGTCGATCGGAGGCGGCGTGACTTGATCGATTGGCGAGAACCGTCGTGAGCGAAGGGCGAGGGAAGCAGTGCGGTCAAATCCCTAAATCCGACACGGACGACTTTGGGGAGACGCAGCGGTGCACGAGAACGAGCAGCACGCGCGCGGCTAGGTCTGAGACATCGATTGGAGGTGACCAGCTTGACCGGTTGGCGAGACGGGAGCGAAGGGCGAGGGTTTTCGAGAGAGAAAGAGATGTGAGCGGCTGGGATTCGTGGTTGGCGATGGACGTTCAACGTCCGATCTGGGCGGCGTTCGAGCGAGGCGGCTATGAGGGGCAGCGTTCGGGCGAGACAGCTGTGAGGGAGATGGGGGTGCCCTTTTTATTTTAAAAAAACTAATAATAATAATAATAATAATAATAATAATAATAATAATAATAATAATAATAATAATAATAATAAAAGGAAAATAGTATATCTCTAATTAAATCCTTTCCTTAACCCACTTTATACTATTTAATCCATTTCCTTTTTCCAAAAATAATTAATTCCTGCCATAACTTTTCAAATTGAATTTGAAAATTGAATAATTTTGAATAATTTCCATGACAACACTTAAATCCTTGCATTTATACTTTAAATTCAGAATTTCAAACATGCCCTTCAACTAAGGACAATTACTGAAAAGGGAAAAGTTTTATATTATTAATAAATAAATAAAAAGTTGTGGATGTTACATTCTTCCCCCCTCAAAGAACTTTCGTCCTCGAAAGTTCATCCTTGGAAAAGCTCCAAGTACTGGGCCTTCTTCTCATCCTCTCGCTCCCAGGTGGCTTCCCTGAATTGGTGGTTCTGCCATAGAACCTTCACAAAAGCAATTTCCCGACGGCGCAATGTCTTTACTTCTATAACAAGAATCTCTATGGGCTTCTCCTCGTAGCTCAAGTTATCATTCAACTGTAAGGGTTCGTAGTCAACTACATGGGACGGGTCTGCCACATACTTCCTTAACATCGAAACATGGAAGACATTTTGAACTGAAGACAATGC
>NW_028326933.1:0-1000 GCF_027475165.1 Benincasa hispida
ACAAATGGTGTTAATCACATTAATTGTTCAAATTAGAAAAAAAATATGTGAAAGAGAAGAAAACAAACAGCCAACGGCCAAGTAGCTAATAATATATATAATTTTGTTGCCTTTTGTTATCTTTTTTGCCCTTAATCTTGTTCATCCAAGATTTCCAGAAAAACTTATTTCGTGGAGTTGAACTTTGTATTTGTATTATTTTGAGTATAGCAAGTACAATCTCTAATACATAATCTTTTGATGCTTTTAAAATAAACTATAGTTTTAAGCTGGTTGACCTTCTTGGATGGTCAACCTTTGGGATTATTGATCTTTTTGGATGGTCGTTGATGATCTTCTTAGATGATCAGCCTTTGGGCTTGATTATCTTCTTGGATGATCGATTATTGGGCTTATTGATCTTCTAGGATGATCAGCATTTGGGCTTATTGATCTTCTTGGATGATCGGTCTTTTAGTTTGATGATCTTTTTGGAGGATTAATATTCACACGAGGCTTATAGAGAAAAATTTTTCGTGGAGTTGAACTTGAGTCGGTGTTGATGTTGATGTTGTTTTGATGTGATGTGGTTCGATCTCTAGTATTTGATCATCTAATTCTCTCTCGGTTGAATGCGTACGCTTGATGTATAGAAGTGGAGCGTGTGGATATTCAAAGATGTATAGAAGTGGAGTGTGTGGATATTCAAAAGTCTTCAGGTGTAGACTTAAGTCTTCAAGTGTGGTCAGCTTCAGGACTTGGGGCGTCTTTTGATTGTTGGAAAAAATATTTCTAGGTCCTCTAGAGTGTAGAGTTGCCGACCCCACGAATGTAAAAAGCTCCTCTATTTATAGAGTTCTCTGGCGGGCTTTGTAGACTTAGGCTTAGTCAACGTCCATAGGCCTCCCCTTGGGCTCAATTAGTTGGATTTGGGTCTAATTTGATATTTGAACCAAATCAAGTCTATTTTTAGGCTCAATTATATTTTTGCCCAAATTATAATATCAAATTGGACCAAATT
>NW_028326934.1:0-3000 GCF_027475165.1 Benincasa hispida
GATAAATGTCCTCCTTGACAAATGTTTCTATCTTAAGTAGTTTAAATAAAGCAGCTACCTTTTCTCCAATAATAGTAATATTTGGATGAGTTTGCAAAGCACACTCCAGTGTAATGTAAGAAGCAGCACGACCCATAAGCCATCCAACTGTGGATATATGTACACTGTTAATGCCATATGATAATAAACTTGAAACTTGAGTGAGAAACAAAAAGGTATCAACATTACAACAATGAAAAAGTACAATCTCACATTAGGTAGATCAAATAGAGAAGGTTAATAAAATTGAGCAGAGAGAAGTGCTCTGTTTTTTACGGATGAAGCAACAAGATGATCTTTATTATTGATATTATTTATTTATTTATAAATATATATTTTAAAAAGTAGACATATCTGAACTTGAAATACTTGTAATGTCAATAATTCAGTTATTATGAACATTCAGCATCTCAGAACTATTTTTAGTTTTAATTTCATTAAGCAAAATACTTACAATGGTAATATTTTCCTGTAGATCGACCATCAACCATCACATTACCAATCATTTCTGAATATATCTGCATAAACATCAGCAGAGCATATTAAGAGTCTCATCTCATGAATGCGACATTCTATTTTTTCCTTGAATTCTTGAAGAAACTACTTCAACTTTGCAACAGTCACCATAGTTGAGTCCAAACGAAATATGAATTCTAAAGTAGTTATGAAGAGAAATGAGTACCTTGCAAGCAGAATCAAATCCAAAACTTGTGGGGACCTCTTCGCATTTGATATCACCATCCATAGTTTTTGGGCAACCAATCGCTCGGGTTTTCAAATTCTTACTCCTAATTTGAAAACAACAGAAAGAAGGGGAATATAAATAACAGAGTCTTGCACACAAAAAAAAAATGGTATACTAGAGTAATCAATTACTCGACCTTATATTTTTGCAATAAAAATAACATACAAAAGCTTATCCATATATGACAATGAGAGTGAGAAAGAGAGCAAAAAGGAGGGAGGCAATAGACAAATTTCATAATTTTAAAAAATACGTAAAGTTTTCAGCGAGGAGACAGGCATTTGTGTTGGAATCATCTCCACCAATTACAACAAGGCCATCTAGATCAAGCTTATGAGTAGTTTCTTCAGCTTGCTTAAACTAAAAATAGAACCGAACTGTCAATTAATGCCTTGACTACAACTAAGACGTCTCAAAATGAAAATTCTGAGAAGAAAGAGTTTCACCTGATCTGGAGTTTCAATCTTAACCCTCCCATTGCATATCTTATCAAAACCACCATGATAAAAGAAAAATGCATTTAAATCAAGAATTGCATTCAAATGGCAATCACTTAGCATCAAGACTACACATATTTACACTAACAATTCTAACAAGTGAAAGCTAGAAATCACTTCAAGAAAATTAACCTGATTGCGATATGGGTAGATAAAT
Source organism: Benincasa hispida (assembly GCF_027475165.1). NCBI lineage: Eukaryota > Viridiplantae > Streptophyta > Magnoliopsida > Cucurbitales > Cucurbitaceae > Benincasa > Benincasa hispida. Next base: position 1,439 of record NW_028326934.1, read on the forward strand.
TGTGCATTCAGTTCTACATATTTACATTTCATGATCCCTGCAGGACCACCCTTGAAACCATACAACGTGCTTCCTTTTGCATGAACCTGTAGGTAATCTTCACAAAGATCGTAGAAGCTGTTAGATAGCCACAACTTGAACAGAAAAGCAAACATTTATTCTTGATTTATAAATGTGGACACAATGAGACCCTACCAAATAGACCAAAATTCACATTATGCCCTCCCAGTGCTTGGCCACCAAACTAGACAACTCCGATCTTCAATTTCTTATTCACCTGCACCGAACTGGAATCACTTGGCACCAACATTGCTGACGGTTGGCCGAAAAGATCAGGAAACAGCTTCGTGATCTCATCTGCACGCACATACAACACACAAATCAAACACTCTAAAACCTTAAGAAGTAGCAACTGGCCTCAAACGCATTCAGTAAAACTTGGCACCAACATTGCTGACGGTTGGCCGAAAAGATCAGGAATCTATTACGTCTTTGATCTATTCAACATATTTTTAGTTTTAAATACATGCATCTAAACATAAAAATTGAAATTTTAGAATCCTAAATTCATATCTAATAAATCAATATGATTTAAGAAAAGTTAAAAATATCATAAACCTATTGGACACAAAATTTTGACAAAAATCTGAAAGTTCAAGGACTAAAAATGTAATTTAACAAGATTATAAATATTAGAGAAAAAAAACACAAACAGAGAGACTACCCTAGCCATTTTCCCAATATATTTTAAGTAGGAAGGTTGAAAAAATTTCCACTTACCAATACGAATATACCAGCTTCCAGGTGACATAAAAATCCCAAGATTTGAACTGACTGACAGTGCAAAAGCATGCCCCTCCTTGTCTTGAGCTAAACTTCTTTGGGATCATACATACCAAGAGTAACAAGCCTACTCTGTCCAAAAAATATCCTTCCATATCCAAAGAGAAAAGAGATAACCACAATGGGTTCAATACTTCAGTATGGAAATGTATGAATAAAGAAGAGCAACAGAATCATAAAGGTACCTGGTTGATACACATATATTCATTCAGCTCTAATTAAATGTATTTCTCATTGTAGATATGAAACCTGCATTCCTATTTGTCTGTTTAAGCTAATGACTAGAAGAACCTGACTAGGTATGAAACCCTATGCTAAAAAGGAAGAACTCTAAGTGTTGAATAAATGTTCTTCAAAAAGTTTGGAATTCAACTAATGGAAATTCAACTATGTGCAAGGTGTTACTAAACCAGGCGTTTGGTATAAAACGCATAAAATAAAACTAAGTCCTGACAATCATGTGTGAAATTGTGAAGTTGAACGCATTGCATGAAAGTCGCTGATGCGTTGAGAACGCGTGAGCAAGAGCAGAGAAAGCGAGAGGTTGAACGCAAGGCACTGGGCAGACAATCGTGTAGCAAATGAGCAGTGCTACACGATGAGGTAGACGATCGTCTAGTAAGTGAGTGGCGCTACATGATGAGGTAGGCGATTGTGTAGGCGGGCGCTGGATGATTGTGTAGCAATGAAGGGAGCTAAACAATGAGGTAGGCGATCGT
>NW_028326935.1:0-5000 GCF_027475165.1 Benincasa hispida
CTAATAGGATTTTGTATAAAATGCTATCCTAAAAAGCAAGGATATTTGTTGTCCTGTTTTACCGGTTTAATTTCAGTCCATTTGTTTACTACCTTTGTAAAAGAGCAATGAGGAAAATCTCCTTAAATTCATTAACTTCAACAAAGTCAAGTCAAGCCTTGTACAAAAATAAATTTGATCGATGCATAAATTAACTATCGAATAACTCTGTCAAAATTCAAATTGCACTCATATTTTGAAGTTAGGAAAATAATAACTTTGTCAAATTGGAGTTTGAAACATCCGATCAGAGCTACAACAATATCAAACTAAGCTTAAGAAGAAGAGACACTGTTTTGAATTTTTCATTTTCTTTTTATAATTTTAAAACTAGTTTCTAAATAAAAAATTTCTATTTAATGAAAGTTGATATAAATTATAGATTGATACCACTAAAAACAGTTAAATTATGAAAGAAGTTGTCACAGAAATTCGATAAATGGTATACCTTGAAGGGACTTTGCAGACTTGTCCTATGGTAATCTGATAAATGGGATACCTTTCAGAGAACGAATAGCTATCTCAGAGAAAAGGAATTGGATCATAGTAAAACGTAATAAGGAGGAGACAAAACATACCATACCACATAAATCCAACTGGAAGGTTCATCAAAGCTCCTATATGTCTTTAATTCAAGAAAACGGGATGAAAGGATAGTGATCTGGTCAATACAACTTAATGTTAGTGAAATTATTAATTTGCTTCTATAATTGGCCTTCTACTGCAAAATATAATATCAAATTAGAAATTCAGTTACCACTCTCATTTACCCAATTTTATACTACACTATACGTAAATAGCACACATTTACCAGCTCAAAAAACAATATCATTTCCATATTAATAAATCTATAACACAAAAAACAATATCATTTCCATATATCATTTCTTGGATGATCGGTCTTTTAGTTTGATGATCTTTTTGGAGGATTAATATTCACACGAGGCTTATAGAGAAACTTTTTTCGTGGAGTTGAACTTGAGTCGGTGTTGATGTTGATGTTGTTTTGATGTGATGTGGTTCGATCTCTAGTATTTGATCATCTGATTCTCTCTCGGTTGAATGCGTACGCTTGATGTATAGAAGTGGAGCGTGTGGATATTCAAAAGTCTTCAGGTGTAGACTTAAGTCTTCAAGTGTGGTCAGCTTCAGGACTTGGGGCGTCTTTTGATTGTTGGAAAAAATATTTCTAGGTCCTCTAGAGTGTAGAGTTGCCGACCCCACGAATGTAAAAAGCTCCTCTATTTATAGAGTTCTCTGGCGGGCTTTGTAGACTTAGGCTTAGTCAACGTCCATAGGCCTCCCCTTGGGCTCAATTAGTTGGATTTGGGTCTAATTTGATATTTGAACCAAATCAAGTCTATTTTTAGGCTCAATTATATTTTTGCCCAAATTATAATATCAAATTGGACCAAATTAATTTTATTCGATCCATCGGTCAAGACGAAAAACATGTGACATCATCGAAATTCGCAAAATTCAATTATTTGGAATTTCCTCATTAATTTAGTAAATGACGTGACAATCTATGATTGGTCCAAATTTTCTCCTTCAATAAAGGCTTCTTTTCGAGATTTATGCACATATATGGGTGGATGAATCTCGAAAAATATAGAGTTGGAATTGAAATTTAAATATGTTTGTTCTTGAATTTGACCTATTGATGTGTCAATCAAACTATGAATTTAGTACATAAGTTTAACTCGAATTTGGGATAAAATTTGGAATATGTCCAAATTTTAATTTCAAATTTTACCCCAACTTGTTTTGAAAGTAGAGATAAGAACCTAAATTTAGATGAATATGATATAAAAATTGGAAGATGCCCAAATTTGAATTTTACATCAATTTGAGATTTTATCCTTAATTTAATTTGACTTGAGGATAAAAGTCTAAATTTGGATGATTTAGATTTGAGATAAAATTTGAAATATGCCCAAATTTTATTTTGAGATTTTATCTACAATTGAATCTCGATGAATAGTTTGATTTTGAATGAAATTTGGAATATGACCAAATTTTAATTTAAGATTTTATTCATAACTTAATTTTGATTTTGAATAAAATTTGGAATATGCCCAAAATTTAATTTGAGATTTTATCTACAATTTAATCTCAAAGTTGAAAATTTTGATTTTGAATAAAATTTGAAATATGCCCAAATTTTAATTTGAGATTTTATCCATAACTTAAATTTGATTTTGAATCAAATTTAGAATATATCCAATTTTTAATTTGAGATTTTATCTACCATCTAATCTCAAACTTGAATAATTTGATTTTGAGTAAAATTTGAAATATGACCAAATTTTAATTTGAGATTTTATCCATAATTTAAATTTGATTTTGAATAAAATTTGGAATATGTCCAAATCTGAAGATAAATTTGAAGACAAAATCTAATAAAATCAAATTAAATAAAAACTTAATTTGATTTTTTTTCCATTTAATTTGAAATTAGGATAAATTCAAATTAGAAAATCTAATAAAATCTAATAATTTAAATTAATTTTTTTTAATTTGTCACGGAATTTGACAAAACCTCTATAAATAGGACCTCAAATCCGTATCTTCATCCCCTCATCCTCAACTTTTCTTTCTCTCTTTTCTTTCTTTCATCTTATTTTCTTTTCTTATTTTCTTTTTTCTTTTTTCTTTTTTCTTTAACTTTTCTTTTCTTTTTGTTTTCCATTTTTTATTTGTTTTATTTCTTTTCTTTTCTTTCTTGTTTTTTCCTTTCTTTTTTCTACACTCCCCCCGTTTTTTACACTTAAACCCCATTTTTTTAATTATTTACTTCTCACTTCTTTCTTCTTTTAATCTTGGAGGATTTTTTTTTTCAAGTTTACTAACTTGCCCCCATTGTTCCTCTTTTTTTTTTTTTTTGTAACTACGAATAGGACGAGAGGTAGTTTTGGGTTTTGCAAGCATGATCTCAGTTTGCAACCTCACGATTTTTTCATAAGTCCTTGAGGATCTCTGTGTTTTATTGGTTTCAATCTTAGTTCGCGACCTGAAGATTCTGTCGGTTTTGGCTTGAGTCTTTGATTTGAACATTCTGTCGATTTCAAACTCCCTGCTCAACCGGCTTTGATCTTTGCCCACTATTACCTTTGATCTTAGTGCGTGACTTGAGGATTCTGTCGATCTTGAAAGTCTTTGACTTGAACATTCTGTTGGTTTCAAACTCAATGCTCGACCGACTTTGAACTCTGCCCTTTACTGGTTTCGATCTTAGTGCACGACCTGAGGATTCCGTCGGTTTTGGCTTGAGTGTTTGACTTGAACATTCCATCGGTTTCAAACTCAGTGCTCAACCAGCTTTGATCTCCGCCCCTTATTGGCTTCAATCTTAGTGTAAGACTCGAGGATTCCATTGGTCTTGACTTGAGTCTTTGACTTGAACATTCTGTTGGTTTCAAACTCAGTGCTTAAACCGACTTGTATCTCTACCCTCTATTGGCTTCGATCTTAGTGTGCAGCCTGAGGATTCCATCAGTTTTTCCTTGAGACTTTGATTTGAACATTTTGTCGGTTCAAATTCACTACTCAACCGACTTTGATTTCTACTCTCTATTGGCTTCGATCTTAGTGTGCGTCCTGAGGATTCCTTCGATTTTGGCTTGAGTCTTTGACTTGAACATTCCGTCAATTTCAAACTTAGTGCTCTACTGAATTTGATCTCTGCTCTCTATTGGTTTCGATAGTGCGCGACTTGAGGATTCTATCGGGTCTTGGCTTGAGTCTTTGACTTGAATATTCCGTCAGTTTTAAACTCAGTGCTCAACTGACTTTGATCTTTGCCCCCTATTGGCTTCAATCTTAGTGTGCGACCTGCGGATCCCATCGGTCTTGACTTGAGTCTTTGACTTGAACAGTCCATCGGTTTCAAACTCAGTGCTCAACCGACTTTAATCTCTGCCCTTTATCGACTTCGATCTTAGTGTGCGACCTGGGTATTCCGTCGGTTTTGGCTTGAGTCTTTAACTTGAACATTCCGTAGGTTTCAAACTCAGTACTCTACCGACTTTGATCTCCACCCTCATTGGCTTCGATCTTAGTGCGCGACCTGAGGATTTCGTCGATTTTGGCTTGAGTCTTTGACTTGAACATTCCATAAGTTTCAAACTCAGTGTTCAATCAACTTTGATCTCCACCTTCTATTAGCTTCAATCTTAGTGCCCGATTTGAGGATTCCGTCGATCTTAGCTTCGGTACTTGATTTGAATGCGTCGTTGGTTTCAAGCTCAGTACTTAGGCTTTGATCTCTGCCTTCTATTGGCTTCAATCTTAGTGCGCGACCTGATCTTTCATATAAAGCAAAGATGGGCAGACCGAACGCAAAATTGGTAGATTGGACTTGATCACGCAGATGAAGCAAAACAAGGCAAACCATATTTGACTGTGTAGAGGGTCGACCTCGATCTCACATATGAGGCATTGCTAGATGAACCAAACTTGATCTTGTATATGAGGTGAAGCCAGGTGGATCAGACTTGATCTCGCATATGAGGCAGAGCCATAAAGACCAGATGCGATCCTACAGATGAGGCAGAGCTAGGCGAACCAGACTTTATCTCGCATATGAGGCAGACCCAGGTGGACCAAACTTGATCTCACATATGTGACGAAACCAGGAGAACCAAACTTGATATCGCATATAAGGTGAAGCCAGGAAGACCGGACTTGATCTCGCATATGAGGTGAAGCCAGGAGAACAAGACGATTTTTGGAGATGAGGTGGAACTACACCAACATTTTTGTAGAGAAGGCAAAGCTGCAACAACATGTTAGACTAGGCGGAGCTGCATTGGAGAAAGTTTGGTTCAAAAGTTACTTATGAACCTTGGAAAGTAGTTTTGTATCATTGTGGATGAACTTAGGCATAAAAGGTCGAGAAAGTTTCCGAAAAAGACGAACTTTGGATTTCTACAAGTGGAATTCAGCCATGACTAAAAATT
>NW_028326936.1:0-20000 GCF_027475165.1 Benincasa hispida
TGTGATCTAGCCCGATCCCTAATGGCGAAATACCTCTTCTTACTGCCGTATTTATGTTAATGCACTTCCCAATGATACGTAAGCAAGGCATTTCTGGTCCTTTATAGAGAATAGAAATCATAGATTTGTAATTAGTTATTTATGATTACTCGGGGGAGGAAGAAGAGTATTTCATTGCTGCAAATATGGATTATTGAAAAATCAGACATGTATTTGGCTCCACGAAATTTGATTCGTGATTTTTCAGAAGGGAATTCTTCGAAGAGAAAATGGATTATGGGAGTGTGTGACTTGAACTATTGATTGGGCCGTGTAGATATATATATGTCTTTTTATCTGCCACATTGGGATTCACAACCAAATGTGTCTTTATTCCAACCACCGCGAAAGCTCCATACAGAGGGGTAGGCTGGTTCGCTTGAAGAGAATCTTTTCTATGATCAGACTTGACCATGTCGTGCATGACCAGGCTCCATAAGATCCAGTAGAATAGGTGATATATATGGCATAATACAGATTATGTTTTATCTATTTCACTTACTTAATAGTATGAAAATGCATTCATTTCCTCTGCATTGACTCGATTTATGATACTATCGGAGTGAAACAAGGGATCTAAAGAAGAACATAGGCGTTACTCTATTAGTAACAAGTAAATCCTTTGGATGTCAAAAGTATCAATAAACAACTTCCCTCAGATGGAGAAGATTGAGATTTCCGTATCGGAATCTTCTCCATCTGAACTACATACCTACAAAAGGGCCATACGTAGACAGAATGTCAATAAAGTAAGTACTGGCAGTGCCATGACTAATGAGATCTAAATAGATTTTGTTTAGTCCGAGAATTTGTTCTTGCAAAGACTCGTCTATAATAAAGACATTTTCTACTATGTGTTTGAAATCTAGTTCCTCAGGTAATTGTAGATTTCCATTTGTTTCACTATAATCTTTCCAAAGCACCTCACGTTTTGATTGGGTTTTTTGTTTGCATTTTGATAGCTCCAATTCGTGCATTTGAAAATAGTATTTCGTTCCATAACCTGCCCAGCTCTAACGGCACCAAAAATAGCTATCGAAAGAATGAGTACGATCCCAAGTGTAGTGATCTTATCCGAAACAAATAGATCCATCCGAGTTTTTTCTGTTTTTTTTGGAAGGTACAAGAAAGACATAAGTGGGGTCTCACCATTTCCGTGAGAGATCCGATCTCAGTTGTTTTAAACTTCATCTCCGGTAGGGCTCTTGGAGGAAATTGGATCCAGGTTGGTTTCCCAACCCAACGGATCGTAACCTTAGGGCGACTCTCAATTAAGTCACCCCCTCTCGATTCAAGTAGAAGGCAACTGCATTAACAACCTCGATTCCTGTGCCGCTTCTTCCCCGTTTCCTTCTCTTTCTCTTACTATTTTGATAGAGGAGACTGCCCACACTTCATTTGGACGAAGTTTGATAGAAATGAATTCCATGTTTGATAGAAATGAATCCCCTACAACATGGATGATAGAAATGCTAACTAAGTGACACCCTTATACACTAATAAAGGAGAAAGGCCATGGGTCATGAAAGAGGTTGACCCCCATCCCCCTTCACTATGTATGGCCAATGAACTCCTCGCTTTAGTCCGTTCTTTTTCTTCTTTGGGCTCGCGGGAAAGTCATAAAGGGACGTTAAACGTAATTCGTTAAGGGCGTTACTACAAAAAAGAAAATCTCAAGTGAAAGTTTATTATACTAGTCCCACTAAGATGGCGGGGAAACGGACTTCCGAGAGAGCAGCTTTCGCCTCGGTAATTACCTAACGAGAGAGAGCCGATGCCAAAGTCGCCCTTTACGCGAGGGAACGCCAGACAGACTGACCTCTGCTAACTACGTTTTATATATACTGGCAGCGTCAGAGATACTATACTGACGGTATAGTGCCGCCACCAGAGAAGGCTGCTTCATGCTAGGCGTCCGGACCTACTACGCCCGAGCCGCATTCCCGGCACAGACGCTATATCCACTAAGGCTTCATCCCACTTCATCCTACGAACTATACCTGATATAAAGGCATTCTATAACAATTCGACGACTTGAAGAAAGCAAGAAAACGATAGCGATCGGTTTGGGAGCGTCACGGGGGGAATGTTGAAAACAATCTTATTGGAAGCGGCTTGAGAGTGAGGGCAATCGTCATAGTCAGCCAGCGAGCAATCCCAAGAAAGCCAGCTACCTAGCCTTTCCCCATCGCTAGCTTAAACTGAGGAATAAGAATAAATTAGGAAAAACACCCCGTAAGCTATTTCAATGTTATTATTCTGTCTCTTTCTTCTGTCCGGTATCAAAGCCACTCGAAGTCGAATGCCTCACCCGCACCTACTTCGTCGCACCAACTCCCTCAAACACAAGGGAGCGGGCACTGCTCTCAGCCTGTCGTAACAACAAAACGAAACTCCATACCGGAGGATCATTACCTTATTCCTAGAACGGAATATAGACATTGGTACAACAGGGGGCTCGAGAGACCTCGAGCGACACATCGTAATTTACGCTAACCTCAGCGTACCATCGGAGAGACTTTAGCCACTAACCCCTGGATGGAAGGGAAGAATGAGGCGATCAAGAAAGTCCTCCCCCTAAACAGGATAAAATGTCCGAAGACCTTTTCATTACAAACAAAGCGAAGGCGCTACTTAGCCCTATAAAGAATTCAGGCCCGTACGACACCCGACGTTAACACTCCCAAATCTGGAAATGCTAACCACTGTTTCAATGGTAACGGGAATACGCCAGACGGCGAAAGCATACAAAGATAGTGGTGCTTCCATCGCTTAGATTTAGGGCGATAGGGCGCACCACAGATACGAAAAATGACTGCTCAATCGAGAGGTCAAAGACAGAGACATAGTACCAGTTCCATCTCTAATCTTTGAGAAAATCGGGGTTTTTTCCACATAATAGCGTCAACCAAAGACCGGAGCATCTTAGCAGACACTGGAGAGAAATCCCTGTCACTTCGTCGCTCCAAAATCTTTTGGCAAACTCCAATCAAGGAATTCCAATAATCAAAAAAGTTTGAAATGAGAGACTTTTCTTTAGATATAGTTATAGTACACTGAAACTATGTATTATGGTAAGCGGCCGCCACCTTCTCGTCGGCGATCACCGTCGCCAAGAATGGCATAGTCGCAAAGCTTCGTCGTGCCATACACCCTCTCAGCAGCTATCCACACAAGCATATGATGTGTAAGTGTGAATAGAGGCCAAGAAAGAACGACAAAATCCGAGGGGTTGACCCGACCTATAGCCTTTATTTATTATTAGAAACTATATTGTAATTGAAAGACTAAAGAAAAAGTATGTATGAACGTCCAGGAAGTTGCAAAGGGATTCCCGAACAACCCTGCAATCATACAGGACGTCAGAATAACTGGTAAGGAATCGTGCCTTGAAAGAAAAAGAAAATCATTTGATCTTGATTCGAAAGTACTGCAACGATTGAGTCTGGTTATAGGTCAAAATCAAACTATACCTTGCCAAAACCGTCATGGCCCAATCATGTATAGGCCGTACCAAGGCCTGATACAAGGGTGAGCCAATAGGGAATAACCTTTTCTTCCCTGCTTCCTCTCCCTTCATTCCCCTCCTGCAGCCAAAGTGATAGCGGCTGTAGCATCCACCGGTAATGTGTGGAAGAGGGTAAGCTTTCTATGTGGATGGGACGTATCAACACCTTTTGCATCTTTTAAAGAAAATATCGAGGAATAATATTGATTGTGTTGGGTCCTGAGGACCAGGATGGCCGAAGATCAAAACCTAAATGTGCCAGGGGTTGATCATCGAAGCCAGGGCAATAACTCAGAAGGAATTTGAGCGCTGATGTAGCTAACAGCCACCTTCATAGTCGATTCATTAGGGTCGTCACCTTCTACCCTCTCACTTGTTCTACCTCTTTAGGGGGAAGTATCAACCGTTTTCTTTGTCTCTTAAGCCGGGACTTCCTAAAGAAAACTGCAATCGTAGTTTATCAACCACTCACAAGACCACCGAGATCTTCGACTTAGCTCCCAAAGGTAATCCACCCGGCCCTTCCCCAACCTATACAAGGGGAGCGAAAGATAACGAAAGGGAGACAAAGTCCTAACTAAATCATAACACAAGCTAACCATTCCATCTATCATATCAGTCGAGTCGATCCGATTCGTTCTTATCTCTCGATAACGCAAGAGAGAACTTATGACTTCGCGGATGGAGAGGGATTCGAACCCCCGGTATTCCTATCAATACTTCGGTTTTCAAGACCGACTCTTTCAACCGCTCAGACATCCATCCCCTTCGCGCTTCGCCCGCCCTATCTATCCGCGCGCTGGCAGGTAGGGGCTTATCTATGTGATTCGCTACGCTTGCTTGCGCCTATCGGCGGACTGACTCTATTGCCTGCCGGTTACCGAAACTTTTCCGGTAGTACGAATCGCTACGCTTCGCTTGTTTCTATATGATAATATGCACCTTGGTTGCTGCGCTCCTTGCGGGTAATAGCAACAAGAGAGTGAAGAACGAATGATCCTCCAAACAAAAAGAGTGATTGAGTCCGACTCAAGCGAGTGAGTGAAAAGCGTGGCAAGAGAGCGAGTTCGACTCGCGAACGATCAGCAAGTGAAGGACCGATCCTTTTGCGCCAGTACTGTTGCGAGACTGGTACTTGGCGGCTCACGAGCAACATATAGACTGACGGTTGCCCATCACTCACTCGCTCTCTTTTGAAGGCCCTTTCTATTCTCTTTCTAGTATGGTTCCCCTATAAGAACACTGAACGCCCAGCTTCGCAGAGCTGCTCTCTCCCCAGCCCACAGCATAGTGTGAAATCAGGATCGTTTCATCGAGCACCATTTTCTTTTATCTCGAAAGGTGTTCTGACTCTATTGGATCAAGTCATAACCTACGCCTTCTACTAGTATACTACTTTGGAGAGACTAAGCTCTATTTCAGAGATTGGACTCTCTTCCCCTACTATTAAGTAAGGATTAGCCCCTACTATTAAGAAACTGTTCCCGAGCCAGGTTCCCTGGATCCACGTGTTCCTAGTCGGGCCTAAATGGATGAATGAAGAAGGGGGCGGGCAGCACTATAAAGAAAGAAGCCCGGCCACACACACCTCTTTTTAACCGACTAAAGCCGGATCCACTACACGGCTAGAATCAGAGAAAGATTGAGAAAGAAACCCCAACCCACCTTGTTTGTGTACTGGAACCCTATCTTACTAATAATAAGAAAGAGGGGCGGGCAAGGGAAGGGATATAACTCAGCGGTAGAGTGTCGCCTTGACGTGGTGGTTCCCAATACGAACGAGTCGCTTCTAGCCCTCTCCTGTTCCTTCCCAATATGCCTATTTTTTTGAATGCCGATTTCCGTAATATTGACTTTGCTTCTTATTCATACTATGAAAGGAGACGAGCTACTCCATTGGCTTATCTAAAGTCTTAACTGTGAACTAATAAACTTATGTACCGGAAAGGATGTTGGTCCTAACAATCAAAACCAGTACAACCAACAATTAACAATCGATCGTCCGTGCGGGAAGAAAGACTATATGGATGGAGGCTTTGAAAAAGGGTGGTAAACCTCTTTTGAATAGTTTCTTGTAGTATAAAAGCTTTCCGTTGCAGCGCCAGTTAAGGTGAAGGTTGTGCCTATCATGACGATTCCAATGACTAGCTCGAGTGAAGTTCAAGCTTTGATTCGTGTTTGCCTAGTTCTTGGGCTAACAAGGCAATGTCCATTGTTGCCAGCGATTATGATTTCGGTTACGACGACAAGGCTCTCTTTGAGAAGACCTACTGCTACTCCGCATACGAGGCTTTTGGTGTGCCTTCTCCTCTTAGGGGTGGTTTCAACCACTGAAGACTGTTAAACTCGTTCTTATGTTGGCTTTTCTGTCTATTGCCTTCAATGGCTTAGTAAGTCCGTGTGCTTTCTACCTATTTCTTCTCCATAAACAATGTTCATTGCCTTTTGATGTCCATTGCCACTACTATACCCACCAGGCTCATTGGTCCAGTGATGAACAACTTCTCTTTAAATAATGGATTTCTCCGTGAAACTCGTTTAGGCGCAATAAGGGAATTCATTCTTCCAGACGTAAGCCCATTCCTTGTGAGAAAGTCACCAATATATTAGGATTTCCAAGATCTTCAAAGACGGATCTGAAAGAGGTTCCAGTAAAGGGAATTGATTATTGACCAACCTTTAAGAGATAGGGGGATTAGCCCCAATTCGACGATGAAGGATAATGTGACTGAGGAAACCACTATTGCAGCTTTCAATGAGGCCATTCGGGATGACCGTCGAAATAGAAGTACTTAGAGCTGAGCCGCACACTTTGGATCAAGCCATTGCTACTGCCCATAAACAGGAAAATCTTAATGTCAAGCTTGGACTGAAGACTTTTAAGGGTTGCAAACTCCCAAACCCTAGCCAGAACACTACTTCCAAAAACCTTGTGAATCTTGTCAACCTAAACATTGCTACTGTTAACACCCAAAGAGAACCTAAGAGACCTAATCCTCAGAATGTGCAAAACCCACCTCATAATGACAAAGGTAACTAAGGGGGTAGAGGCCATTGTGAATACTGTACACCTGCCACCTTTGCAGCCTTAGTCGTAGATTAAGGATCATGCAGAGACCCCCAACTCAGCCTATAGTTAGACCTCCACTTTATAGGTTCCGTCAGCAGCCAAACCTAGCCCAACCTACTTAAACACGACTTGATGATTTGCAAAGTACGAAGGACTTATACATAAATTATAGGGAACCTTATGTAAATGGTGAGATGTACCAACCACACAATCCTCCAACATTGTTTGGGTTGATTATCCTAGATATAACCAAAACCATACGAGACCTAGACACAACCAAAAATCTTTGGTGCCCCATCCGACTTGGACTCTTGCAAAATATGAAAAGAAAAATAGTTGGCTGAAGATGACACCTCTCCCTAGTTGCCTATTCACCCAGACAACCAACACTTAGGCATTTACAGGGAACCTTTCCCTAACCATAGCCGTGACAACCCACGAATAAACTCAAACCTTTCGACCAACTATGCCCAAGCTAAGTCAGTTGAGAGATCAAGATCCAATAGCCTCAACTCAGGCCCAAACCCCTTAGAGAATGCCACGTAGAGAACCATCGGCCACATAAACTTCTATATTCCACCCGATTCGCCCCATGCTGTCACTCGAAACCAAGCTGCTCAAACTAATGCTAGCTAGGCTGTGAACTTTTAAGGGGTAGATAGCAATCCAAGCCAACTACCCTCACCTCAACCAATAGAAATGCTGCAAATAACTTGAGAAGTGCCTAGAACACTTTTCTTTAGTTAACTCTTCGAGATATTGATACTTGACTCTATACCGCCTACGTACTTTAAACTTTAGGCGAAATACTCTACTTTACTATACGATCACTGAAAAAGAAGCGTTTTATATAGCTGTGAAATCTTGCAAGTCACTTTCTGCCCCGCCCAATTCCACTTTTTGCATCTCATATAGCTGTCAAATCTGACTTTTCTGTTTTCCTTCCGAATTGAATGAGATTTTTTCATACTTCTATAGACGCAAAAGCTTACTTTGCTCCACTGGCACCGAAGCAAGAGAATGGACCTGAATTGTCCCTCATTGAACGCTCATTGAACTAATAAAAGGAATGAATAAAACAACCATAGAGAGTTTGCTTAGCTTGTAATAAAGCAAACCTAGTTCCGCTGATGAAAACAAGAGGAAAAGTTCTGGGTAATTTGTCTAAGCCAGGCTACAATCCATATTCCATTATTTAATTAGCGAGTTCTTTTTGTAGGAAAATCCTTCTATCCGCCTATCTGCCATACTCGATAGGAGCTCCTGTAGTTCACTCTGCTTCCCTAGACAAAGGGAGTAGGTCGAGGTCGAGCAAGCACTAAGTTTAAGTAAGTTCTTTGACTGCGAGTGCGGGTGTGGACCAGGAAATAAGGATGATTTTTCAATCCAGCGGAAGGAAAAGCTTTCGCATGTAGTCAGGCAAATTCTTTATTCTAGGGCTCGCGTATGGTTTAAACCAAGGTGCTCCCAAGCAAAGATTCTCGGGCAAGGCTTTCAATCAAATTCCGTTCAAACGCAGGGACGAAGTGGCTTAGTGAGAAGAAGGGACGGTACGCTGAAATGGTGAGTTGCGCCTACGCCTTCATTACCTACTTTTTCCAATCCTAGCTTACCATACGAGGTGCTTGGGAGACTTTACCCTACAATGGCCAAGAACGCCAGTTCCCGAGGCAGCATGAACCCTCTTTATGAGGGGGACAAGGAGGAGTCCACTGTATTTAACCTTAACCATCAGCGAATGGTACCATTTAGAGCAAATTGGCAACGTTCTAACAGTTATCCGTCAACTAGCTGAGATTTCCGAGATGCTAGCACAATTGACCTTGAGGGCAGACATCGAAAAGCCCTGGCTTTTAAGTACTCATCTTACCGAACCCATAAAGACCCCAAGTGCTTGGGTAAGCAAGTAGTACGTCTTTCCACCAAGAAGATAGGGAGAAAAGGAAAAGCGCGCAGTCCCCTCTTTCCGCCTTCCTCGTTCCCCTGGACCTTCCCCGCAGAGTGCTTCCTCAGGGCTCGAACCTGCTGCAATGCACCAACTCCTCATTGTTGGACCGAATGAGACCTCTATAGAAGAAATTTTGTGGACTAATATGAACTACTCCTCACTTCGCAGACTTTCACGCTCACAAGGATTGGAACCGTAGACATTGGGTAGACCGACGTTCTAGCTAACAACTGAACTAAGAGCCCTTATTACTATTATATTACACACGACTGTAAAGACGCGATAAAGTAAGCCACCCTGGATGGGAGGAAGGATAAGATAGCCAGCACGTCAGATAAGATGATGAGGAATCCTTAGACTTACGGGCTGGAATGTGCCGCTTCGCTTAGTCGACTGAAAGGAGAGGGTCGATGTAATTGAGTAGAGGTCGACCGATAGGGAGAGGGTAAGGTACTTTATTTATATAGGCGAACGGGACAACAAGGAAATGGAGTGACTACCTAAATTGGGGTTTTATGCAAAGTGAACAACTGAGCAGGAGATATCTAACTCAAAATCTCATTTATTAGGTGGATGTGATCTACTCTTTCGAGAGCTAATATTTATTAACCGATCGAAACGAAGATACAATAAATGGAACGTCTGCCTACGATTATCCGAATTGCAAGAATAGTGCTACTAAGCTTTGAAAGGTACCTCCGCATTGATTGACTAAAGCTGATCTAACGACCCTCTCCCTAGTGAATGCAATCTATACTTGATTCTACTCTTCTATATGAGTAGAATTCACTTGAGTGATTCTTCCTTTCAGTTGATGGACCGAGAAGCTTCTCCCCTATCAGTGATAATAAGGTATCATAGAACAGCTTTTAAGTACTAAAGATAGAAAGAAGTGATGCTGTGCTAACAAAGCTAGGTGTTCGAGGATTGAATGAACACCAGGATTGAACTACCTCTTATGGGTGTATATACTCCTGTGTAGCTACAACTTACCATTAGCTGTGGGAATAGGGTAACCGTACTTAACGCGGGAATAAAGCTCATCTCTTTCAGACTCTTCGACTTACGGCTCTTCATCGGAACTCACTGCCCAAAATCTTAGGGCTGACAATGTGCCTTGAAGTGCCTCGGCTCGGACATAGGGATTCATCGTGGGACCCCCCAAACGCTCGTTTAAGCGCACTACAATGGCCTTATCGAACGATCCACCATCAGACACTTGCCTCAAGCTGAAGCAATATTGGACAATGGTCCGAGTGAATACTCGGTAAGTGCTTCACCCTCTGGAAATAACATGCGCCACTGTGAGTTTGCTAGAACTCTATCTAGTCGTTCTTGGACTTTAGCAAGACCCTTTCTCTTGTTGCTCCAAGTGAATAAAGGACCTTGGAATCCCAGGTCCATGAGGCCACAAGCATTCATCATATTGTTGAACATGCTACATCTGTTTAGTGAAGGAGCCGAACCACCAAACTTCTCAGCAGCTGAAGGTATATCATTGAAAACCCCAACCATGACCCTGCAAAGAAAGGAACGGGATGGTTTAGCATAATTTGTGGGATCAGCTCTACCCTTACGGTCCAGCCTTCCAGTTCGGCAAGTCTGCCCGGCTCGCAACCTCTGTACAGCTCGATGTGCGCCTGCCCCGTTCGCCTAGTTAGATGAGAGGAAGTGTAGTAGCGTAGCGGCGAAGGAGAACATAGTTTGATCCCGCAGGGCCTTTTCTCATCTCACTTTACATGAAGCACCTTTCTTTCATTTCTCGTACTTCTCCTTGTGTGCCCCTTTGAGCGATAGCCCTTGACTTGGAAGTTGAATGAGAGGATCAGGTTTTTACAAAGTCCATGGAGATGGAGAAAATGCTCAATCCTTCTATTCACATGAACCGATAGGGTCTTTAGTTACTTACATTACTGGGGATTATCCCGTGCCTTTCTCCTTTCTTTTCGTTTTTGGGTAAGTCATATATGATCTTCTTTTCTTCATCTGTATGTCTGGTTCACGCACTTTGTACCATAACTTTCTACCCGCCCTGTTACATGAAATGCGCCAAAGCAAGCCACTCCTGAGAGAAAGACTTATTATCAGCGCTCCGCCTCTTCGCTTAACTCCCGGACTATTCGCCCTATTTCCCTAAAAGCCCAGTGAAGTACCCCTGCTCCTTACGGACCTTAAAGCTATTTCCGACTGTTCGCCTATCCTACTACTAATACACCTGCTTCGCTGCGTATCGGCCACGCTAGTTCGCCTGCTATACCTATACTGAGTATACCCAGAAAAGATACAAAGTCACCCTGATAGCTCTTCTTCCCAGCTCTTGACTGAACCCTGAGGTCCCCGAGAGCGAGATGGAAATTCTTTTTCTTCTATTTATATAGAGTACTGAAAAGAAGGACTCCCTCTGCCTGACAACCCCAAGTATGGAAATGTGCTAAACTTGCTTTCCTTTCTCATTACCTTGGACTATCGGTTGAGACTCTCCGACATCCGTCAAACTCTTGGTCTATTCCTTAGTTCCATTTCCTTCTAACCCTGTCCCTTTGAGTAGTGCTTGACGATAGAAGCAAACGAGTTGGCTATGATAGATTGGGCATGTTCTCGCTTACGACTTGGGAGAGTCTGGGACATTCCCTCATGATGGAACGGCTACCTTCTTTGTGTTGTCTACTCAAGGAAAGAGCGGGATACTTAGCTGAAAGGGTGAACAAGGTCGAGCGCGTTCAAACGTTGCTCCAGAGTACCCTCTTGGGCAGCAGTCGAAGAATAGCTAGTGCGCCCTTGGCAATTTCGCTTTCAATCTGCTAGCTCGACTTCCTGTCCAGTCTGCCTTTGAAGCCTAGTTCCCATTTCCTTCGTGTAAGTTCAATTCCTTTTGAATCACTTTTCTAGTAATCGGTAATGTAATAAAGGCAATCGACGAGGGATATTCAAAGCATCTAGGAAGAAAGGACGAGCGGTTACTCTAGCAGCGGATACGTTCTAAACCGATTCTTTCACTATTCTATCACCCCCGGTTCACTTCACTCCCTAAAGGCGGATTAAGACTAAGGCTACTCTCGGGAGGCAAGGAAAGAGATATTCAATCAACCAAGCAAAGAACCACTACCACAGTCTTCACCAAGACAACAGGAAGGAAGAGAGTCAAGGGCAGGGTAAGAGCTGCCCTTGACTCTCTCAGTTAGGAGAATGTCATTTTGCTAGGAAGACGATCTGACGCAGAGGCTTTTCGACCAGTTACTGTCCGAGCAGGGAGAATAGTCTAAGAAGACTCAACTGCCAGAAGAGGTTTCAAAGTTAAGAAAGGTAAAGATTCATCCCCGGTTCTTGTTCGAGAATCCGCAGCAATAGATGAGACTGTTGGGATTGAGCTTTCCTTTTTGGAAGCTCGCTCTGGTCTGGTAGTAGTGAGTGTAGCTTACTTTCCGTAGTGTGCTATTGATCTCAAGCTCTGGTAAGCCTTAGGGAAGCTAGAACTTCTCCAACTAGAAAAAGCTGTGTAGGCTTAGTTTGATTCTACAACTTAAAGGGTTTATCCTTATTTCGTATTTTGACAAAGCAGCCTCTTAACACCGACGCTCGTTATGGCCCCAACTGGAAGAATGTTGTAAGAGAAGTGAGCTCGTCTGTATCCACAACAAAAGGCACTCGAAGGAATTTCTCTTTGCTCTCATATTCCTGAACCGACATCTGACCCATTTTAGGACCAGCTCTTTGTCTTCTCTGCCTCTTCTTATACTAATGATGTTCCCAGGGTTCGTCGATTAGCGTATTTTCACACTTTCGAGTGAGATATAATAGTTTATCCTTAGCAGGGAATACCTTTCTATACAAATAGAAGAATCCACCAGGAAGAAAAAGACTGGAAAAAAAGTGCTTTCTGCTATTCCACTGGTGTGACTTAGATACCCTTTCTTTGTGGTATCAGTCATGCTATTTGAATAGCCTTCAATCATCATAGCCTCTCCACCGGTTCCGAAGACTCCTTCGGCATCAATGTGCTCCAATGAAAGAGATAAGACCCTTTCCTGAACCAGAACCGGGCACAAAACGCCGAGGTAGAAAGTCGAAAGCGAGCTCTTTTCGCGTATACGCAATCTCGAAGCCCAATTAGCTCACGGACAGCCTCCTCAACCCTGGCGAGTACGAGAGCTTGGTAAGAGAGAATGTAGAATGAGAAATACATTCGATTACGGCAACATTCGCAACTACCAAAGTGCACTAAACCTAGTAGAGATCTTCGACCTAACGATAATGGAACTTCAAGCCCATTTAAGAAATCCGCTTTGTACCTTATTGTTGACCGAACCGGATGCACGCCAGGCCCAAATTCTCTCTCAGTCACCCTTTGACGAAAGGAACATAAGATCCGAAGTTTACGACTTTATCGAAGTTCTACACGCTTTCATTTTCAAAAGCTTCTGTTAGATTCTTTCCTACGGTACTTTATTCAGGATGTGCAACAATACGGTCATCTCTCAGCCGTGTATAGAGAATTCCTTGATCATTTCCTTGGCGGATAACACAAATGAAATCGCTTCCCTGACCGCCCATCTTATGAGTCCATTCTTGTCGCAGTTGTTGGTTTGTTGTACTATTCTGTACCTCTCTCGATTGATAGAAAGACGTTCGGGAGCTGGGAGGGCCTATCGTGAGGGAACTTTCCTTTTCACGGTAGGCGAAGGTAAAGGGGGAGCAGCGTATGTCCACGGTGATCAAGGCAGAGCGACTCCTTCTTTAAAAGAGGTTGGTTTTCCCGTTTTCGTTAAAGAAAAAATAGGAGCTCTTGGTTTGGCCGATGTCGATTCGTATGGCAATGCGGACTCGACTCAGGATGAGGATTCCGCTTTTCATAATGCTGCTATGAGCCGAAAGAGCTGGTAAGCTATCTCGCTAAACGAAAGGAAAAAGCACGTACGGGTTGCCCTCGTTGCAAGGGGCGGGGGCCAGCCAAAGAAGGTCAGTCGGACTCGGTTAGGACCCTTGATCCGGTTCAGCTAGGTTCTTCCATGCGATAATGTATGCGTATCGGTATCCTCTTCAGGACCGGTTGCTTCTGATTTTGGTTTATACGTTTGGAGAAACCTGCTAAGCCCGCCTTTCTTACCCGGTGTGATTCAATCTTTCAGCTCAAACTTTCCTATCGTCCGACGGAAAAGGTAAGAGTACGACTACCTTTTCCTTTTCTTGCCCGAGCCAAGGGATCATTCTGTTTCTACCAAACGCGCACTATTAGTTTAGTTGCCGTAATCGAATGTATTTCTCATTTCGTGTTAGCTCCTCCAAGAGCTTCCTGGTCCGTAGTAGACGAAACCTTGGACTTCTATCGGACTTATAGCATTGCCTGGTGAGCTCGCCGTTGAGGGTTGGCCTTACAGGAGATCGAGAGCCTTTCTTTCCCTGCCTGGTATGCTTTCCCGCTTATCGCGCAACTAGCCAAAGAGAGAGGGAGAGGGGCCGCCCTCTTTTCTTTTCTGCATCAATCCTCATCCACCACCTATTTTACTTTTTTTGGGTGTATAGCTCAGTTGGTAGAGCATTGGGCTTTTAACCTAATGGTCGCAGGTTCAAGTCCTGCTATACCCAAACCTACCTTACACGAGACTCTTTTTAAAGGATGCGTAGTAGCGTTCAAAGATCACTCTTTGGCCTTTAGATTCACTTCTCTATTTGGGCGAGATCTTTGCAGATGAATAGTTGTTAGAGAGGCATCCTTCTGGATGGATAGAAAAAAGAAAATGTTCATCCTCTTCGTCCTCAAGCTCGAACTCATAATAGTTTACGGGAAACACGGTCGATCATGTAGTTAACCAGTATTTACAGCAATTTCACCTTTCGGATGTAAATAACCCTAATCCTCAATGGTATACTCCTCCTCCCTATCCTGTTAGAGTTTTGCAGGCTTTTGGCTTCTATATCGGTTTTTCACTCTTATTTATTTTATGCAATTTTTGATTGGATTAGTCAAAATGGAACCCGAATTCAGTTAATATTCTTCCCCCAAATCCTCATCCTCAACTGCGGAACCCCAACCATACTTTGGTCGAAACCTAACCAGATGGATAGACAGATTACTTAACCGAAACCAGATCGGGAGAGAAAAAAATGAACGACTATCTTGTTCCATCGGTTTCTCCTTAAGAGCAATCGGCTCCTGGTGAGAACAGAAATCCTGGTTGGTGCAAACTGAGATCTTGAAGCTAAGGCTAAGGCCCTTCCTAAAGCCGATGGGGACGTAGTTTCTTGTTCAAATCCAAAGTCTTAAGTCTCCTCCCGGGCTAAGGCTGTAGTTCCAAATCCGGAATCTTAAACAATTCCGCTTAATATAGCATAGCTTCTCATCTTATTCCGCTTAAAAGAAGAAAGGGGCATCTTTCGCTTGACTTTTGTGTTGCGAGTGCATGCGTCCACCACGGTCAGGGCTTTCACAGGTACCTTGTACGTAGTTAAGGTGAAGCTTTGTTTGGTGTTGATTCTAGACTAGACTGGAAATAACCCTATGACTGACCTAGCTAAAATTTGATGTTGATTCGGGAAAAGCGGAATCCGCGGGATAAAAGGTTTGGTTCAGGAGAAAAATGATATGTTAGTTCGGAATAAACTGGATATGCAGCTGAGGGAAATACTGCTTCGAGAGAGGGCGGTACGGAAAGAATTTAGTGATTCACCTAACACTTCAAAGCGTTACGGTTGTGCTTCTTTAGAGGGAAGCAAGCGCGCCAAGCTAAGAACAAAACAATACCCGTCCTCATCGACTTTTGGAAAAAAGGCAGATTTCAGCTACCTTCGGAAAACAAGGTCTCTTTTAACCCTCGAAAGAGCGATTGCCGGGAATAGCAGGACAAAGACTCTCTTTTTCATATGTTGTGAAAACCGGACTCTGGTCTTCGGCCTCCAACTATCTTTCTTTCTTTAGCTAAGGACAAGCCAAGCTAGAAGTTAGAATAGAATTTCATAAAGTAATGGTCGAGATCGATATCGCCGGGCTAGTGCGGCTCGAGGAGAAGATAGGCAGCTCGACTCCTCGAGGAAAGGGCTAAAAAGGCTTGACTGAAAGGGAAAGGGTAGGGGTTGGAAAATGGGATTCTGGTGAAAGCGCTAGAAAGAGGAAATCAAGGATTGTCCACCATCAAGTATCTAGTTGCAGGGGGGACTGATTTCTGTAAGATCCGGGTAGATAAGTAGCTCGACTCGAAGAGGAGAGGGAGGGTGAACATACTTTTTTTTGAGCCGCATTCATTGCTTTGAGGGATTGGTTGTGAGCAAGGAAGCGTTGAGTTGGGCGCGTAAGGTGTTGGGTGGTGGGTTTTCGATGGATACAGCTTTGATTGCTTTTCACCAGTTTATATAATGAATATTTGTTTATACCATTGACATTGATAATTGTAGACAGATGGATAGCAATGGTAGTGAAGAGCTTTCCTTTCCTAGGGCCAACCTAGAAAGAAAGAAAGAGGGTCTCTTTCTTCCTTCTCCTATTCCTGTCCTTCCTGCTGCTGTTGATGGAGAAGCATTGAGCAAGGCAAGGAGTCAAGACATTGTTAGCTAAAATCTCTGCCCTTAGTATCTTCCTCCGCTCTGCTCCTCTCCCTATGGTCGAGCGTATTAGTTAACCTCGATCTATAGCGACTACTAACCTCTTCTTTCAGTCGAGAATCTTCTCTTTCCTTTCATAAAGCAGAGTGAACGTTTTTTTCCATCACTTCCGAACTTGTAGGAGAGGTCAGAAAGAGTGATTTTCCCTTAAGAAGAACTCTTTGGGCTTGGCCCAGTTCAGTTGTAGCAGTGTAAGGAAAGTCTATAGGTATTAGGTAGGCTTCTCTAGTAGTTCAATTGCCCGCTTATCTATAACTGAAAGGAGAGGAAAAGCGAACCCTTCAAGAAGTTAGAGCCAATGGGCCAAATAGCATAGCACCACTTGCTTAGCGCCCTAATTCTATAACCATCCGTTGAGTTGAAGAGTATTTGCCTTTCCTACGGCCGGCGTATGCCGCTGGGTCCATCAAGTATGCCACTGGAGGGTCTGCTTCCCTAGTCTTAGCGGAAAGCTAGCGATCGCCAATTTTGTCATTCCTTCAATCCAATCTCACGGACTTGTTACATTTCGGGTCCTTTTTGAGTCCTCGTAGAGCTAAAGATTTGCATTTCCGACCATATTGGACTTTTTCTTTTATGGCGAAAGGGTGCCAACAAGGTGTAGTAAATCAAGGTCAGAAAAGAGATTTCACTCAGCACAAGAGCTCATGACCGTGGAAACGATGCATAGTCTACCTTACTCCTTGACTTAGATGCTTGGGATACCCCTCAGTATGACTCAGAGAGATGGGCTCCTTTATCCTACACAAATGAAAGAAGCCGGTCTTTTATTCTGTTTTGGGATCCCTTGTTTATTCCCCACTGGGACTAGGAGGCTCGCTGTCTCAGGTTTTGTTCGTTAGTGAAAAGCGGGATGAAATGGAAATATTTCTGACCCGAGATCGGCCTCTCTTTTCCCGGTGGTAGGAAAAAATTCCAGCATAGAGTACAGTAAGAAGAAAGCTTGTTGAGATTCATATCCCTATACGGTTAGCAAAGCAAGGACGACTCTAAAATAGGCATACCATGCTTCGGTTAAAGACACTGGTCTTATCTTATATATATAAGATATATGATTATATGATACCACCCCTACCTCCCTAAAAGTCAAATCTTCATATTTCTACGTGTGATTCTTGATCTTGAATAGGAATCCTACAGCGATGGATAGTTTGAGTTTGACAAAGGGCACCGGTTCGGAATAGTGTTAGCCACAATCTACCTTTCCCTTATTAGATTCGGATTCGGCTTAGTAATCCCCTTCCTCAAGGAAGGAGTAGGAGTCAAGAGTCAAGTCAAGAGTAGCCGTCAACAAAGAGTGAGCTGAGCAGATAGCAAAGAGGGAAAGAAAGCACGGGCGAAGAAAGCCTATTCTATTATAGCGGTCCTCCAGAAAGGGCATATCGGGGAAGAAAGCCCATTAGAATCCAGAGAGCTTATGCAAGCTCTTATTCTCCCAGGTAGAAGGGAGGAGGACTCAAGGGGCCACAGCCGCATTAGCAGTTCGCCTAGAATAAAGGTCAAGGAAGTCAGCTCTCAGGGCGAATCAAGGTAAATATCAGAACACATTCTAACTCGCCTAGAAGGATAGTCTTCCAGAGGGGACAAATACCTCTCTCCTTACACTCGAGCTAGCTGTTCAATTGCTGGGCTAGATAGGCTTACAGGGAGGGTCAATGTAATTGACTGTCTAGGGATGGAGTTACAAGAGGGGTCCTATATTCAGTCGAGCTTCTTTTCACTCCTGCGGGGAAGGCAGATTTCTTACTTTCATCTGTTCTAGCTTCATGTTTAGTAGAAAGCTGGGAAAAAGATTATTTTACCTAATTGCTTTGAAAGTTGCTAACTAGGCCTAGTTGCTCCCTATTCTAGCCCTTCTATCTTAGACAAGAAAATGTACCGAATACGGATAAGGAAAGCAGTCTACTCATGCCCAGGCACAGCAGAATAAAAGGAAAAACTCGACTCTCAAAGTAGTGAAGTTCTCCTAGGGCGAGGCACCGAACATGTTCGAGACTCAACCTGCATCCGTCATTAGTAATCAAAATCCGCTTTTTGATCAGTGATTCACCGGCCACTAGATCCAGGGATCCCACCTTATTCTCAAACCTGGCGGCTCGGTTGATTGGCACTCCTGTAGGCTCATCTTGCATACAAATTCTGGGGGTATGTTCTTTCTTTGATCAAGGTATTTCTATGGTAATATGCTTTCTTTCTTGTATTCTTTCGTTTGAATGAAGAAGGATTACTCCTTGCTCAAGTAAGTACCCCGACGGTAATCCCAATGAATTGCCACACACTCATTCCAAGTATTCATGTGCAGCTCCTTCTGTGGGTATATATTATACTATTGATCTGACTCTCATGGTCAATCAGTTTCAAGCTTGAAGGCAATTGCCGTTATCCCGCAAACAGCACCGCCTTCATCAAGTCTTATTGCATCAACTATGGCTCACATTCATTAAGAAAATGGGTGGATACCTCGGTGAGTTTTTTGGGACCATGTCCCGACCTCTCAACCGGTTGGTTGCCTTTGATCTCGCTTTTTCAGAGGGGAGGTCGATGTGCCTGCTAAAAACCGAATTCCTATTATAATATTTCTTTCTATCGGAAGGAAAGAGAAACTACTCAAAGCCCCTTTTTATTGATTCTGATCTGGTAATCTATTCTCCTGCGATTCAAGTTCTAGCCCTTATTATTTCCCGATGCTAAGCTAAACTTCGGAAGATTGGAGTATACAACTATCAATGGATAGGAGACCACAAGGTGTATCATCAAAAAGGGCGGCGTCGGGCAAGTCAAGTTAGTTTTTAGCAGTCTCGATTAAGCCTGCAGTCTCTCAAAGCAGTATCGGCGAGGTTAAGCGCTAGGTAAAAGGCAGCTAGGGCTCAAGTTTACTTTCTTAGCAAGTCATCAGACAGAAAAGGTTAGGGCAGCTGGGGAATTAGTTGAAGTGCAAGCATCTCTTGTAAAAGGAGAATCTCTTCCAGTCTATCCAATTGCATAAGGCCATCCGGTTCTGGCATCGAATGGGAGTTCTCTTTCTTAGAGGCTCTTCCCACTTTTTAGTAACAAAATATGTCTTTAATCAGTCCCTAATCTATTCTATCAGTACTACTAGCGAGCTAACATGCTAACAGTAGTGAAAAACAGGTCTTTATTCCCCCTTCTTTTACCTAGCATAATAACTAAATAACTAAGAGTCTTAGAAGACTAGCAGTTCCTCTGCCACGCTCGCCGTCGATGTTTTATCTGAGGTCCCCCATCGATCCATGAGGTCCCATAGCATCCCCTTAGAGCCATGAGGTCTGTAGAGTTCCTAGGAAAGAGCCTGTAATGGATCAAACCTATATAGTATAGCATAGTCATAGAAGTGCTCTCTATTTACTATGTGTTAATTGTTAATTAAGTGGGCAAAAGAAAGATTATTGATCAACTGCTCTTTTATTTGAAGTCAGTTCCTTGGGATGAAATCTCCTTCCTAAAGAGGTTTGAGATCCAGTTTCAGTTGGAGAAGCTTTTCTTTTGATGGTGATCCCCGTTTATCCAGCTAGCTTTTCTCCGTGGTACTCAAATTCTATTTGTGAGAGCTCCTATTCACTCTCTTTTTTATTTCTTTTTCGATTTCGTCTATAGGCGTGAAATGAAATAAGGTCTATTATCGACCTCTCTATATGAAAGCGTGCAAACATGCCTTCTCCCATAGGCTCAGAAAGAGGGCAACTAATCAAAGTGAGACCAGCTCGACTCGGATATCGAATCAAAGTGGATTTGTGTGTAACCAACTCCAGCTCCGGGAATCCATAGATGGATTTTGAAGAGTAAAACGTAATCGAATGAATCGATGCCGTCCATGCCAATGA
>NW_028326936.1:32500-38833 GCF_027475165.1 Benincasa hispida
TTCCAAGGCCAGTTCTTCAAGTTCTTGAGTTCCATTGCATTAATGAATCCGGCTGGAAAGACCTACACCTACTACCCTTTATCAAACCTTCCCCTTTGAATAATAATAAGGTCAGCTTGGGTTCCAAACCTTTTGATATGCGGTCTCGCTATTCTTTGTTTGCATTCAAAGGTCTTGTGCCTGCGCTATCGAGTCACGTTCCTAACTTCCAAAGAATGAATCTATGAATATGGTAGAGGAGCGAAAGTGGCCGGCGGCGGTGTAGAGCTAGTTGGAGCGAAGCTCACACACACCGGCTGATGGAGGGCGGGATCACATTCACTTGCTTGCCGCCCGGCTCCATAGTAACAAAGTGGAAAGTAGGCCCGCCCCCATAACCACACGGGAGGGTAACGAGATTCAACTGGATGGTCACGCTTCTTCGAGAACGGTTTTTCCCTCAATTTGAAAGCAGGTTCCGTGAGTCCAAAGACGCCTAAGGCAAGCCCAAAAGAAGATTTTCCTCTTCCTCACATCGATGTTCTGGTGGACAACACCGCTGGACATGGGATGCTGTCCTTTATGGATGCTTGCTTTCTCTTGATATAACCAGATCAAGATGGCCGAGGAAGACAGAGAGAAAACGGCGTTTATCACCATATCAGATAGAAGGGTACGTTCTGTTACCAGGTGATGCCGTTTGGTCTAAAGAATGCCGGGGCGACCTACCTGCGAGCCATGACTGCGCTCTTTCATGATATGATGAACAAGGAAATGGGGGTCTATGTCGATGACATGATCGACAAGTCTTGGGCGGAAGAAGACCCCGCCTTTTGAAGAAAAGATAGACACAGGGAAGGAGGATTGCCAAAGGGCGTTTGACAAAGTGAAGAAATATCTATTCAATCCTCCCATCCTGGTACCGCCAACGCCTGGTCGACCTCTCCTGATGCATCTGTAAGTAATGAAAGCATCCATGAGTTGTGTCTGTCCTTGGTCAGCACGATGAAACTGGTAGGAAAGAAAGAGCAATATACGAGATCGGCAAGAAGTTCACTGATTATGAGACAAGGTATACGGTTCTAGAAAAAAGCGGTTGTGCTCAACCATGAGCCTCGCAACGCCTACGCCACTACATGTTGAACTATACGACCATGCTGATTGCAAGGATGGACCCGCTGAAGTATCTCTTTGAAAAGCCAGCCTTCATGGGCCAGCAAGGTGGCAGATGTGACTCTCAGAGTTCTGTAAAAGCAACGGGAAGCCCTAGTAAGGAAAGGGGCAGGCAATAGCAGACCACCTACGGATCATCCCGTGCCTGACTATGAGCTTGATTTGATTAGTAAGGGGACGCATTTCCCGGACGAAGCTATTCTATTAGCGGTAGGCGAAGAAGAAGACGAAACTCCTCATGATTGGCAAATGTTCTTCGACGGTTCTAAAAAAGAAGATAAGTAAGAAGGGACTTGAAGCTTACAGTCCTTACTCAACTACAAGTACATAGAGAGCTGCTGCCACCTATTCGACGATGCATTGACGCTTCTGATGTTATCTTGCAGTTGGCATTAGGATCTCGAGAGCAAAAGGAATGAATCTAGTGTACTTAGTAAAGGCAATCACAAACAAGAAAGCGGTTAGTCCTTATGCAATGCAACTAAGAACACAGGAAGGAAATCTACATCTACAAAGAAAGAGATGGCAGCATCTAAGGGCTTCTTATTGGGTCTAGCTTCTTAGCCATAGGGAGAGACCGGACAATCTGATGATATACACTTGTGATGTCAGAGAAGAGTCCAGAAGAGGAGAGGCAGCTGATTCTTCGAACATTTTCTGTTGGATTCTAATGGGATGAAGGATGAAAATAGGAATTCGAAAGAGCGTAGAGAGATGGTCGAGCAAGAAGCGGGCAGGCATAGGTAGCCGACAGCAGCAATCGACCATCTTGAGCAGCAAGAGAAAGCAGGACCAACTACGATCAAGGAAGAGAAAGCGGGAGTAGCAAGCAGACGCAGGAGGGACAAACCTCATTTTGATTTCATCATTGGTAGAGATGGAGCACAGACAAATGAAGGAAGGAACCATGGAAAGAAGGGGCACCACAATCAAGAAATTCATTCTTGTTACGCTAACTCATGCGGATAGAAGACCTACCGCAAAGAAGGAGTTGGTGAGAGACCGGCTTAGGCAACTATTCGACAGCCGGGCCGTTCTAGTGGCAAAGGAACCACATAGTGAAGGTGGGTATCACCTGAATGCGGGGGTATTCAACAGGAATGCCTCCAAGCATACTGCCACTAAGAAGATAAGAGAGTGCTTTACCGAGGGGGAGGAGCTCTCTTCCAGATTCAATTATCGGAAGAAGATTGTCATAAGATGCTTCTACGCATCAGACTAACTAGAGTTCATGCTTTCCTGCGTGAGACAAAGGAAGCCAATTTTCTTACTCGGCGGGAAGGTAAATGTTGGACTTTTTCTCCCTCTCAAAAGAAGGTTTATTTCAGCTATATATAGAAAAATAACAATCACATTCGGCGAAGCCTCACATCCTGTTCCTGTTGTGTTGCCTTAGACCAGGGAAGATTAGTTTCTGGTGGAAAACAAAGCTATTGATCCAGTTGAGACAGCTCAACATGCTAATTCTAGCATCTTTTCATAGGTTTTTGCTGACTCTCTCCTCTGATAAAAGAGTTTACCATCTGGACCTGGAGCTTTCTAAATTCCTTTCCTAAAGCTTTTGAAGAAAAAGCGAATCAGAGCCATGCGAGGGAGGACAGTGAGCACTATTATATAAATGAGGTAATAGAAGTCAGACTTCTCTGCAGGCCTCATATTAATCTTAGAAAAGAGATGCTTCTTTCTCATGTTCATTGACGGAAGTCTTTGGCTAACCATTTCTACTTCTCAAAAAAAGAATACCAAGACAGCTATTCAAACGCTTAACACATGCAATTCGTCTTATATGAATGTTGGAGTCCAAGCGAAAGCTAGATTCGTTTTTTGACCTGAAAGCAAAGTAAGGCCACCGGAGGAGATCAGGGACTGACGAGATATCATCAATGGAGGAGTGCAGGCATTACTTTACAATGAAAGATGGGTTTTCGACTTTCAAAAGTTTGAGTGGCTAGGAAAAGGCCTGAAAGACGAAGGAAAACTCAATGAAGAACAAATTCATAGCTATCTACCGTGCACAAGGGATAGTAGATCGTAGACTCTTTACCTCATGGTTGTCTTTCGTTGTGCTAGCCCTCATCAGGGAACCATAGTGTAGACCTCGAGAGGCGGAAGGTTCATCAACTCTTTTTCCAAAAAAACTCTTCTTAGTGCATCGAAATTTCCTATTTGAGTTTAGCAGACTCGTTCACATTTAGCTACCATTCATTGCCAACCCAACCAATCGATGTGGAAGACTTCGCGGAATAACAACTCTGAGTCTTCTTACGTTCCTGTTGATGAGGACGCAAGCACATCCCTTTCTTAGCCGCAGGATCAGCAACTCCCGACCGATTCCCTGCAACAAGCAAGGTTTTCGCTGCAATCCTAGATATCACTAGGCAACACTCGGACTCTTTTCTTTATGGGGGATCTTGCTTAAGGAGCGGACAAAGGGAAAGCTAAGCTAGTCTTCTTACCGATCCGTAGCTTTGGTGAGCGAGAAGCAGCCAGGTATAGGAGAAGGAGCAAAGCAGCTCGACCGAGAGGGAAGACTTTCCTATATTATGTTCTGATGGATAGGCTGGCTGCACTCCCTTTGAGGTAAGAACAGTTCCTTTTGATTCAATTGCAAGAAAACAACCTCTTTTTAGAGTTTGATACGAACACTAAGCCAAACAGTCTATTTATACGGATTCCTCAAAAATGAAAAAATAGACTATCATAATATATGACAGAAGCATCACCATCACTCTGTCTGTAGGCTGTTGGATGCCCTTCTTCCTGGCAAGATCAGATCAAGAATAGCCAAAGGCTAGGAAAGCACAGTCAGACTAGTGCCACGCCCAAAGCACCAAGACTGCTTATTCCGCTAAAACAGTAAAGAGACAAGACCTCTTATGCCGGAAAAGTCAGAAAGTCAAGTGCTAACGTGCAGCTCCCATTCCTCCACCAAGAGAAAGCCTAAGAGAAGACCATGCTACCAGTCCTAGCTGGCACCGAAGCCAAGGGAAAGCATTTGAACAAGAGGAATGAAAGAAGAGCTTATTCGTATTCAATGCGGGACGACCCAGCCTCCCAGATCCGCATCAGCGAGTGGTGTGACGACGACCAACTTGATTGAAAATAACGATTTGAATGTAATGACTCGGGAAAAGAGAGAACAAGCAGAACAGCTTTCTCTTTTATATGATATGAGAGGACGGGAGCCACTTCCTTATTACCATTTAGACAATCTCCGATCCTTACTAGACGTCATAGGGGTCAGGAGATTCTTATTAGTGGAAAATAGCCCTAGCTAGATTCACTCCCGGTGAAATAGCTGCTACGCCCCTTGGTCCCGAGCGTTTGAACTAATCCGAGTCTCTTGAGCTCTTTATGGCAGCTATTCTAACCTCCACTGTAAAAAGGCAACTAGCTCAAATAGAGAGAACGAGGCTTTTCAAAAAAGGTACTGAGACTATCCCTGACCCTGAGAGACTGCTTGAAGGAAAAGCTTGAAGTACAGCCCGGAGCGGCGATAAAGCGCAGCAGGAAGAGGAACTGCTTTAGATATCTCTTTTTTTCTCGTGTTCTGAACATCGCACTATGCCTATCTGTCTTTTGCCTATGTATTTTAGCATAAGTCTTTCTCTGCTGTGCGCGTAAACAATCCTCTTCAACATTCTAGCTTTTATAAGAGTAGGTGCTTCCCCTTAGTTGGGTTGGGGGAAGGAAGAGGGGCGGAATCGAAGAAATTCTGAGTTCATGCCACGACGATCTATATGGAAGGGCAGTTTTGTTGATGCATTCCTGTTGAGAATGAAGAAGAAGAGAGATCCTCTTTTGAACAGGAAAATTTGGTCACGTAGATCTTCGATTTTGCCGGAATTCGTTGATAGCTCCGTACGAATTTACAATGGAAAAACTTCTGTTCGTTGTAAGATCACTGAAGGAAGGGTTGGTCATAAATTTGGAGAGTTTGCTTCGACACGGAAACGAAGACTTTCGAGAACAAATATTGGACCGGGAAAAAAAGGGGGATAAAGTCAAGTCTAAGCGCATATGGCACGAAAAGGAAATCCGATTTCGGTAAGACTTGATCTGAATCGTAGTTCAGATTCAAGTCGGTTCAGTGAGGGCGACCGCGAAAGTCACCGAATGGGTCAGTCTTTTCCTTCAGTTTGTCCTATATTGAAAATCAAAAAAGCGTGGGAGGACATTGCGGATGTCCAGGACGGACACGACTTCTTCTAACGCTAGAAGACCACTGGAAGACACCCGGGACCAGAGCATGTCGTGAAAGAAGCACACTGGGCGTGCTTCGACCGTGTCTCCGGGGCACAGTTGAATGTAGATATCATGAACGCGAGGTGCAGGATACCAGGCCGAGAAACCCGGGCAACCACCCCCCTATGTGCTGATCGCTCGCGCATCCAGGGCCCCGGCGCCCAGCTCCGCTGGAGAGGCCTAGCCTGATCTGAGAAGTGCTAATTCGGTTCGTCTCGACTTCATTCAAGAACGCCGCCGCCCCTGGACTCAATAAGAAAACAAGTGCTAAGTTTCAGATCAGTGAATAAAATAAACCGAAACGAAAGAAGAGACGTTTCTCGCTCGGTGCCTAAAGCGCACTATGCTCCCCTTCAACAAATGAGAGATTTCGGTGGAACCGGTGAACCACGCGAGCGGGTTAGATGCGTGGGACAGAGGGCTCGTAGTACCTGCTAGCGCAGCTATGCAGTGGAAGGGAAGGAGCCTAAATCGACCCCCTTCTTTCTTTTTTTTTTCAAAGAAAAAAAAAAAACAGTACAAAGAGATTAGACTCTCGGATGAGACTAAGCAGCCACCGACCGTTCCGACGCGCCCCTGACCTATCTTGATTAAGACCGAAAACCTATCAAAAATGGAGCCTAGTTTAAGCTGTCAAACAAATGATAGAATGGAAGAAGAAATTCACTGTCGAACCCTTAAAGCAACAAGCGAGAAAGTTGCCCCGTTTTCAATAACAAAAAAGGAAAGAGGGGCGAAGCAGCTCGACCGAGAGGGAGAGGGGCCGCCCGCCCTCTTTTAGAATATTAGTAAAGGCGCCTGAGCCTATCTCTCGATACGATATAGGAAGGGGCCTTTTCTTGCTCGTTAGCGCCCCCTTACCCCTAAACAAACAGGTTTTTCATAAAGGTAGCTTGTCTACGCCTTTTGAAAACCTTACTCTTACTACTAATAATA